>NC_056749.1:434856756-435156756 GCF_019279795.1 Protopterus annectens
TAATTTTTATCCAGACCAGGATTCATAAATATTTAGCACATTGCACCATGCAAATTAGACTGGGTAGTGGCAACACATAGGTTGTGGACAATTCTAACAATTAGGTACAAGTGTCATGCAATGGTCAAAATAGTGCTATATGTAGCTTATGCTAATGAATGCATAATGTCATGGAAATGAGGAACTTCAAGCAAATGAGGCACACAGTGTATGAAAATGACAACATCCAGAATGAAAGATTGGTTTAGAAACATATGAATGGGACTTGCTGTACAGCTGAACATATCCATTTTTTACACAGAGAATTGTGGTGTATATGAAGGCAACAATGCTTGGCTGTGGATGTGTTGAAAGAGATAATGTAAAGTAGTTTCTCAATATTGTCTCACACAAATGGAATTAAGCAGGGTAGTATGCCCATTGATAGGTATATGTAGCTTTAACCATCTTAACTACAAGGACCTGTTAAAGACCTACTGTGGACATGCTATTGATATCACGGGTATCAGACTCATGGATCATGACACAGTTCCTTGACATCATGGTGGAGCTTTTGGAGAAGCATATATGGTTCCCCTGGACTGCCAAGGAGAGAAACTACACTCTATGGACATTTTACCACATTTCTCACTCTCGTGAGGTCCTTAGTGTCAGAGATTGCATACACATTACCATCCAAGTCCTCACTTCTGTCCAGAGAGACTGTGGTACATCAGCAGGAAGGGCTTTACTCCCTTAAGTGATAGGTGATCTGTAATGTCCATGACATTATTTATATGGCGCCCATGCATCACCTTGGCTGTTCTTGTGATTGTCATATCCTTCAGCTGTTTCACCTATAGCAAAGGTTCTGGTGAGAAATCAACAATCAAGGCAGAAGTCACTAAATACTGACTGAAAAAAATAGGTGACTGGGCTGATGGCATGCACTAAGCAAGGAACTGCTTATTCATATAAACTTGATTTTATGTCTTTGATTTGGTTCGGTGTTGCAGTTTCTTGCTCAGTGCATGCCGTCAGCATCTTCCATAAGGTCATCTAGGCAGGAGGTTACAGGCAGGCTCAATAGATGGGTGTATATACACAGATACCATGCCAGAAGAGAGCAGGCTAAATATAATATGGTGTCTTTTGTGTGTTACAGGCAAGTGCAGTTCCTCCAAAGAGCCCTAGTGGATGACCCCCACTGTAAGCAAACCCCAAACCATGCAGGAAATGACCTGTAACGCAGCACTTGCTGAAGTATGTAATATGGTATAATATAGTGCATTGAGTGTCTGGCCTACTCAAGAGATGCTTCTATTCCATAGATACATCAACAGAGCCACTACAAACAGTGCAGAAATCTGCTGCAAGATTTCTGTTTCTTGTACAAAAGTGCACTGCATGCCATTATTCATAAAGATGGAGCAGTATGTAAATATCTTGGCAGGGCTTTACATACCATTTGTACCAGCAGCAGAAGATCAGTGGAGGAAGATATAACAGTAGTACCACAGCCATGGCAGATGCAGGCACAATACATTGCACCACTGGCATACAGACAACAACTGAGCAATGACTATGGGTCATGACAAAGACAATACAGAGCAAAGTGATGCATGGATTATTAGACCCAGGCTATGCAGGGCAGTGTATCAGACATATCCATACCCACACATGTTCAGCAGGGTGCAGTCATCATGACTTGCACAGGTGGAGGCCACTAAAGTGGAAGGGGACTGCAACACTGTGAGATGTGGCAGGATCATGAGAGGTGAACACTGCAGCCACATAGTCTGGTACGTCATGAGAAATAAAGAATTGCATCCTCCAGGGATGGAGTTAAGCTGTTGGTATTGTCCACTCAATTGGTTGTGCTACTGTCCCGTGATATGGTTCATGGCAGGGAATGGGTAGAACTAGGGGATGATAAGCATTAATACTGATAGAGTGTACTATGTGCTAATCTTAATGAGTGTTATTGACAATGAAGTGGTCATCAACCACAATTAAGGTTGCCAGGCTGAGTGCATGCAGGCAACAGAGAAGGGACAGAACTACATGATCATGCACAAGATGCTGAGATGGAGAAGTACTATTGTCACAACCTGCATGACATTCACAACATAGATTACTAGGCTGTGTGCCCATAGTGATGCTGCCTCACCAATAATCTGTGTAGCCTGACTTGGACAATCTGTATTCAACCTCACCACATTTGAACCTTCCAATGAGCACAGATGGCATGGTGTTTGGAGACAGACAAGAGGGTGGTTGCAGTGTGTCATAGAGACAGCAAAGGAAACAAATTTGCCTTAAATGACCTCAAAACCTTTGCCTGTACTCTGTCACTACCCTGTGTTACTATGCACTTTCTGCACATCATTTCAGAATCCACAGTACCTTTACCATCTCCATAATGTTGTTGGTAGCAGCTGATTGTGCCTAGATCAATGTCCTGTACTTCCACTGGTTAACTGGAATCAAACTTTTTGACATTCTAGACAAGAAGCACAGAAGGTCTATCATTCTTTATGCCTGGCCTGCAATACCATTGCATAGGTTCATAGATGTTTACTAATCTAACAACCACAAAGGCCTTTTTAAGCCTAGCCATGTATCCCAAATCTCTGACAAGTTCTGATACCCTTGATAAGTGTAAGCATGGGCCTGGGAGATGAACCATTTACGGGTTACCTGCATTCATTAGAGACATAGGTGCTAAACCAGGGAAGAATTTCTGGTTTCCATCCAATTGTCCAAGTTGCACTAATTTATTTATTTATTAGGTTCATAGGTTCATACTAGGTTATCTGCCCTAGGGCATTTATAAGCCTAGCCAGAGTGTGTTTGGCTTTCGCCACCCATTTTAAATTAATTTTGCTATGCCTTTTTTTGAGGTTAGTATACTGTGCCTCTGTCTAACAGTGACACAGAAGTGATAGCCGGAGTAAACCTATGATCTCCCATCCACTCATCAAGATTCCTCTTGAAGAGAGTCAATGTGGGACTCTGCCTAACCTGGACTGGGATTTTATTCCAGAGTGAAGGGAGCCTCTGGGTTATGAATCTGTCCCTCCAGCATGTCCTATTTATTTCAGTGCTGAGGTTCAAGTCTCTCGAGCACGTAGCTCGATGGGATTTGGATTTTCTGAGGTGCAGCATGTCCATTAATTCCGGGTTGGACATGGCTTTATACGTCAGGCACAGATCGCCTCTGAGCAGGCGGTATGCCACTGAGTAGAGCTGGAGTTTCTTTAACCGGGCAGCATATGGCATCTGTTTGAGCCCTTTGATCCTCTTGGTGAGGTGCTTTTGGGGTCTTTCCAGTTGCTGCAGGTGTCTGGTAAGGTACATCCCAAAAAGGGCATTGTACTCAATTATGGGCCTGATGAGGGATGAGTAAAGAGGCACGATGACCTCTCCTGATTTAGATGTGAATCCCTTCATGATTAGGTGGGCTATATAAAATGTTTTTCTAACCACTTTGGCCACGTGGTTGTCAAATGAGAGATTGCTATCAACTTGGGTCCCCAGATCCCTAATGACTTCTTCTGTACTTAATGGATTACCACCTATGTGGTAATTTGTGGGCACTTTGTTTATGCCAAAGGGGATGACTATACACTTTTTGGCGTTTAGCTTGAGGCCATGGCTCTGGCACCAGTTGTCTGTTTCTATGAGGCCCTTTTGGAGGATGCTTGTGTCGGCTGGAGAGTTGATTATGGCGCCCAGTTTGCAGTCATCTGCGAACTTGGTCAGCCACAGTCCTTCCATGTTGGCCTGTACCGCCGAGAAATATATACCGAACAAGAGAGGTCCCAGGACTGAGCCTTGTGGGATGCCACTTGTAACTGGTTTGGAGTTTGACATGACTCCAGCAATTCTAACCATGTGGGTTCTGTCCTTGAGCCAGTTTGCAACCCATCTAGTGACATAGGGGTTTATATTTAAGCTGGTGAGCTTATCTATAATGCCTGAGTGGGGTATTGTATCGAAGGCTTTTGCGAGGTCCAGGTAGGCTGTGTGGACCACCTTCCCCTCGTCAATGGCCTTGGTGACTGTTTCAAAGAAATCGACCAGGTTTAAGAGGCAGGATCTGCCCTTAACAAAGCCAAACTGGGTAGGATCCAGTGTCTGTAGGTCCCCAATATCTTTATTTATTAGGTTCATGATGATCCTTTCCATAGCTTTGCAGACCAAGCTAGTCAGGCTTATGGGGCGATAGTTTCCAGGATCCGTTGAGGCACCACCTTTGTGGAGAGGGACCACTGTTGCTGTACGCCTCTCTTTGGGTACATATCCTGTAGTAAGGCTAAGATTGAACAGTAGTTTTATGTTTGGGTTTAGCTCTTCTTGGAGTTCATGTAGGACGCAGCCCGGGACACCATCTGGTCCCATTGATGCTGTGTTTTTTGCTTTGGAGAGGGCGGCTCTTACCTGAGCATCTGAGATGTCAGGGGCAGCACTCTGTTGGGATAGATATTTGCCCTTTTGGTGGGGAGGGGGGGAGAAGTTTGCACTGAACCTGTCAGCTAGGATGTTGGCAATGTCTGTGGGCTCGGTGTATTTTTTGTCATTTTGGACTAATTCTGAGCATATCTGGGAATTCCCACCCAGGTTCCTAACATAACTAAAGAAAGCCTTGTGATTTTCCTTAGTGTCCTGTGCAATTTTTCTCTCGAAGCTGGCCTTAGACGATTTTATGAGTGCCCGTAGTTTTTTGCTAATACTGATCAGAGATGCCTTCCCTTTTTGGTATTTTGCTCTATAATGTAGTAGCTTCCTCCTTCTATTGTGTAGTTTGTTTATGGCTGGGGTCCACCAGACAGGACGGCTGCCTTTGGAGGATTGGGTCTTGGTTTTATTTGGGATTGCATGATCCATGCATTCCTGAAGGTGTTCATAGAATGCGTTTATAAAGGATTCTGCGGTCTGGGCCGTATTTTCCACAGGCCCGGGGGCTTTGAAGGATTTCGCCTCGGTTTTGAGGCATGTGAAATTTGCTTTAGAGAAGTTTTTCACTGTGGTTTTCTGGGCAGGGGGTGGGGTCGGGATGTGAATATCCAGTGAGATTAGTTTATGGTCTGATCTTACCAGTGAGGGATACACTTCTGGTCTGGAGCATAGTGTGCCCATGTTGGTGATGATCAGGTCCAGTATGTTTTCCCCTCTTGTGGGAGTGGTAACAAGTTGTTCCATAGCATTTGAGTTTATAAATTCTAGGAACCTTTGGGCTAGGGTGTTGGAGATAGAGTAATGCTCCCAGTCTATGTTTGGGTAGTTGAAGTCGCCCAATATAATGGTGTTTGGAGAGACCTTCATATTTTCCAGTATTCTCAGGAAGGCCGAGTGGGGTTCCTGTGTTTGGGAGGGTGGTCTGTAGCAGGCTATAAACTGGAAGGCAGTTTTACCCACAGTTAGTTGCACATGTATAGTCTCTGATGCTTCGTGCTGTGCCACCAACCTGGAGGTGTGAGTATCTTTGACGAATATTGATACTCCCCCTCCTTTTGTGGTTCGGTCCAAGTTTTGGGGCCGAAAAGCATGGTATGAGGTATAACCTGGTAGTGCTGGGGTGCTCTCGGGAGCCTTGAACCAGGTTTCTGTTACTGCACAGATATCGATGTTCTCCATGCTAAGGAGAGTTTCGAGTGCATGCATCTTGATGTTTAGACTTCTGGCGTTGAGTAGCATTACTCTTAGTTTCTTATCCCTTGTGATACCTATGGAGGTGGGTTTGTCTTTTGAGCCTTGCCTAAAAAAGGCACTATGGGGGTAGCAAGAGCCTTTGCCAATATCTGAAAGCCCAGGGGTGACAGGTGCAAGCTGTCCCTAGCGAAGCATCGTGGCTTGTCGAGCATATCATCCCAGGCTGACAGGCATTGGATCCCCTTTGAATGACAACAACACTTAAGCCAATTGTTGAAATTGATCATCTTGTCTTCATATTGTGGCATCATTCTTGGTGAGGGTAAGATGCTACTCAAGGTCAGGGTCATACTGGCCTGGGCTACATGCTCAGAGAGCTCCTCTATGTCTCTTTTCATGTAGTCCAGGGAGGTACGTCTCAGGTCATTCACACCAGCATGGACAATGACTGAGTCATATTTGTACTTGCCTTGGAGTGACCTGAGTGCTTGTGTTATGTGGCGGATCCTAGCGCCCGACTGGCAGCTCACTGTGACCTTCTCCTTGTTCAGCCTGGTGAGCGGTACGTCAGTGTGCCTGACGATAGAGTCACCTATTACAAGTGTATCAGGTGTGTTGTTTAGCCTTAAGGGCTGTGACTGTTCGGCACACTGGCTTTGTGAGCTATGTGTTGCACGTGTTTTGTTTTGGGGTAGCGGTTGCTTGGGTGTCTGCTTTGGAGGTCTCTGCTGCTTAGCCAGATTTTTATTTAGAGCCTCCGAGTATGTTTTTGTGTGTTTATGTGTCTGGTTTGTTGTCGTGGTAGGTCTATGTGAGACTGGAATTGTAGTGAGTGTGGTTTCCTTCTCCTCCTGACTGGTTACGCCAGTACTGAGTTGAGAGAGCTTAGCCTCCAGTTTGGCTATATGGGTGCATCTCTCACATGTGTTGGAATTTGTTGGGAGGAGGAAAGGGTTGTCTGTGTACATGAGGCAGTTGTAACATTGCCTCAAGATTCCCAGATTCACCAGCTGGACCGGAGAGGAGATTGACAACTGACCTTTGGACATGCTAGAATAGTATTGGGAATTCCTTTATAATTGAAAAAAAGGGCCAATGGGGAACAAGGTACTCAAGGGAGTTTGTGAGGGTGTAGTGCTTTTAATTTTTAGAGCTGACTTATATAATTGCTTTAGTGAGCAAGTGCCAGGTAACTTAAATGCAATGTGTTACAGGTAACTTAAATGCAAAAATGACAAACAGTAACTTTCTTTCAAGTGAAACAAGGAAATAAGTACAGTAAGCAATGCAGATATCACTAGGGATCCACAGAAGTGCTAAAAGGCCGCGTTTTAGGTGGAATTAGCGTTTCAGGGAAATAAACAAACAACAAGCATACAAATAAAGCTAGATTCAGCAGGCCTGGATCTAGTCTATGCTACAGCAAACAAGGTGTACCAGTTTCAGTAAGAAACAGTTAGAATATGCAGGCACTTTAAGCCTTTAACCAGAAATTCCCTGCTCAGAAGGGCAGAATCCAGCCTCTCCTCCCACAAGAGTGCAGACCGCAATCCTTCTTAACGTAAAATAACTGGCCTGAAGCCCAAGTGCTTAAACCAGAACTAACCAGAAGTTACTACCAGCAGTAATAAATACAACTGAATACTTTAAAGAATGCCTGGATTAGTGCTCAAGTTATAAAAACAAAGCTAGATTCAGCAGGCCTGGATCTAGTCTATGCTACAGCAAACAAGGTGTACCAATTTCAGTAAGAAGCAGTTCAAATATGCAGGCACTATAAGCTTTAACCAGAAATTCCCAGCTCAGAAGGACAGAGTCCAGCCTCTCCTCCCACAAGAGTGCAGAACACGAACCCTCTTAATGTAAAATAACTGGCCTCAAGCCCAAGTGCTTAAACCAGAATTAATACACTTTTAGAATAACAGACACTGAGCCCTCAATCAGCAGTTCCCAACTTAGAAGGATGTAAGCTACCTGTCCTGCCACTACAGTGCAGACCACAAACCTTCTTAATGTAAAACTGGTCTGAAGCCCAGGTGCTTAAACTAAAAGCTTAGAATGAGTTACACCAAGCAGTAATAAATACAATTGAGTACTTTTAAGATAACGCAAAAGCAAAATAAAGTAGGAAAAAACACAAATACAGTAAAAGCAGATAATTTATTATTTTTTTTTTTTTTGGAAAGAGAGAAAGGAAAGAGAGAAAGGAGTAGCAGAAACTAAGCTGATTGGCCTTCTCAAATGCTCTCCCTGTACTGGGTAGAATGAGGTAATGACACTAGACTGGGAGGAGGGTCCCAGATCAAATTTACACTAGGGGCGGGCAACTGCAAAGCCACCAACTATAAAAACACTATACCAAGAGGGAGGGAGGATGGGAAACAAACTGAAGAAATGTTACTCACAGCTGAAAAGCAGCAGTGAGCCTTTAAATGAAAGTTTTAAACAGCTAAAGAAGCCACTAGAAAAAAGAGTTTAACTGCAACAAGTTATCATAAACAAACAACCCAACAGATGCTTAATAAGAGTGGACAATTTCCAGTTAATACCTCACACACAGTGAAACTAGCTAGAAAAAAATACACAGTACACAAAGTGCTATAAACAACAAAGAAATAAAGAACAAAATAAACAAAAAACAGGATACTTAATGTTATATATTATAGCAACGAGTTAGCTGAGTGTCCTTACTTCGATTAGCTCACTGTAAAATGGCTGAACACTCACAACTGAGCTTCTTAGGTAACAGAAAGTTGAAACCTGAGACAGCTTTTAAGAAAGAAATCTCAAAAGAACCAATGAGGTGCTTAGTCTAAGCTGTAGTCCAGGAGACCTCAGTCAACCAATGACCTCAAACAATTCTCTCTCACTGAAATGCCTGATGGCTTTGGCTAAAACAAGATGTCCCTGAATTATGTGCTCAGACACACAGCCTCCACAAACACTAGGCCCAAATACAAGCCTGAATATGGAAATGCTACAAATATCCCCACTACTTAGAACAAACTGCAGAAATGTTACTCACAGCTGAAAAGCAGCAGTGAGCCTTTAAATGAAAGTTTTAAACAGCTAAAGGAGCCACTAGAAAAAAGAGTTTAACTGCAACAAGTTATCATAAACAAACAACCCAACAGATGCTTAATAAGAGTGGACGATTTCCAGTTAATACCTCACACACAGTGAAACTAGCTAGAAAAAATACACAGTACACAAAGTGCTATAAACAACAAAGAAATAAAGAACAAAATAAACAAAAAAACAGGATACTTAATGTTATATATTATAGCTCCGAGTTTGCTGAGTGTCCTTCCTTCGATTAGCTCACTGTAAAATGGCTGAACACTCACAACTGAGCTTCTTAGGTAACAGAAAGTTGAAACCTGAGACAGCTTTTAAGAAAGAAATCTCAAAAGAATCAATGAGGTGCTTAGTCTAAGCTGTAGTCCAGGAGACCTCAGTCAGCCAATGACCTCAAACAATTCTCTCTCACTGAAATGCCTGATGGCTTTGGCTAAAACAAGATGTCCCTGAATTATGTGCTCAGACACACAGCCTCCACAAACACTAGGCCCAAATACAAGCCTGAATATGGAAATGCTACAAATATCCCCACTACTTAGAACAAACTGCAGAAATGTTACTCACAGCTGAAAAGCAGCAGTGAGCCTTTAAATGAAAGTTTTAAACAGCTAAAGGAGCCACTAGAAAAAGAGTTTAACTGCAACAAGTTATCATAAACAAACAACCCAACAGATGCTTAATAAGAGTGGACAATTTCCAGTTAATACCTCACACACAGTGAAACTAGCTAGAAAAAATACACAGTACACAAAGTGCTATAAACAACAAAGAAATAAAGAACAAAATAAACAAAAACAGGATACTTAATGTTATATATTATAGCTCGAGTTTGCTGAGTGTCCTTCCTTCGATTAGCTCACTGTAAAATGGCTGAACACTCACAACTGAGCTTCTTAAGTAACAGAAAGTTGAAACCTGAGACAGCTTTTAAGAAAGAAATCTCAAAAGAACCAATGAAGTGCTTAGTCTAAGCTGTAGTCCAGGAGACCTCAGTCAGCCAATGACCTCAAACAATTCTCTCTCACTGAAATGCCTGATGGCTTTGGCTAAAACAAGATGTCCCTGAATTATGTGCTCAGACACACAGCCTCCACAAACACTAGGCCCAAATACAAGCCTGAATATGGAAATGCTACAAATATCCCCACTACTTAGAATAAACTGCAGAAATGTTACTCACAGCTGAAAAGCAGCAGTGAGCCTTTAAATGAAAGTTTTAAACAGCTAAAGGAGCCACTAGAAAAAAGAGTTTAACTGCAACAAGTTATCATAAACAAACAACCCAACAGATGCTTAATAAGAGTGGACAATTTCCAGTTAATACCTCACACACAGTGAAACTAGCTAGATAAAATAGACAGTACACAAAATGCTATAAACAACAAAGAAATAAAGAACAAAATAAACAAAAAACAGGATACTTAATGTTATATATTATAGCTCCGAGTTTGCTGAGTGTCCTTCCTTCGATTATCTCACTGTAAAATGACATTTGTTTACTGGGAAAGTCCACTGGGCTACAGTGAGCCCATTTTCAATGGTGGCCAGGGACAAAAGCTCCAATGTTAAAACAAAAATAATCTAACAATATAGCGTTACAAATAATCCTTGCGAGTGAAGCACCTTGAAAATAACGAACAGTTCAAACAGCAGCAGAAAATTTCTCAAGAGTGCAACATGTAGCTTGCCATATATCTTGCCCAAATAATCTCAAGATATCAAACGATCCGTGGAAACAACAGTTTCTTTATTATAGTGAACAGTGGTAAGTGCTTTCACGTCTATAAGACGCTTCTTCAGACCTGGGAAAGTCCACTGGGCTACAGTGAGCCCATTTTCAATGGTGGCCAGGGACAAAAGCTCCAATGTTAAAACAAAAATAATCTAACAATATAACACATATTTACAAAGTATGATATAAACAGCAAAACCAAGGAAACAAACAAGAGTCTGTATACAAATTTTCAAAGAGTAATGGTATAATCCACAAAAAATAGAAGAAATCCAAAATAACCGTAGGTGCAGGTTAAGAATTTGTAACAAATTCCCCAGAGTCAGAAAGACAAATGGTACAAATATTTGTACCTTTAGTAAATAAATTGTGGGAAACAGAAATAAGAGCAGAGGGAATACAGATTTTCAGAGGCAGATTAGAGTAGAGACAGGGTTAAAGAGGTTAGTAGCAGGAGGGAAACTGGTTAACAACAATAGTGCACAAGATAGAATGGTTAGAGAGGTTAAATAGTGTAGACATAATACAGGGTCGTTAGATTGACTGTAAAGCTTGGAAGCAAGGTTGTGACAGATACTGACAGAAGTCAGGTAATGGCATCGTAGGTAGTAGGGGGTTCATTAGTACAGTTACATATCCAATTAGAGAGGAGATGATTATGAGGGGCAATTTTGAAGTTTGAAGGATGTTGTTCACTACATATGGAGGAGGAGAGGTTATTCCAAAATCTGGCAATGGTCCAGGAGTATAAGAGTTTACCTGCAGGTAGATTTGGTTTATAAATTTGGAGTAAGTGTTGGTGTTCTGATCATAGGGGGTCGAAGGGGGGAGTATGGGGTGAGTAGGGAACTGAGGTTAGGACAATGTAATGGTTTGTGGATGAGTTTATGTGAGGTGGTTAGCTGTATGAGTAATAGGTGGTGAGGGAATTCTAGCCATTGTAGTTTCCTTAGGGTTGTGCAATGATGGGAAGAATGGCGACTATCTGTAGCAAATTTGGCAATCTTATTGTAACAGGACTCAAGTTTTAGTTTCAGGGAAGACGGTAGGTTAATTAACCATGGTGCACCATAGCTTAGAGATGGTAGAAGGTAGGTAAGGGTGAGAGCTTGTTTAGTTGGTAAGGAGAGAAACCTGTTGTGCCTGTATAGTAGCCCTAGTTTTTTGTGAGTTTTGTTGATATTGGATTGGACGTGCAGATTAAACTTTAGGTTTTCATCTATTATGACACCTAGTAATTTGGTATTGGTTACTAGTTAAATTTTTGTAGAGTTTAGTGAGATTATGTTGAAACCTTCTTTATTGAGAATAGTATTCCTTTTGGGGGTAAATAGCATAAGCTTAGTTTTTGGGGGATTAAGAGATAGGTGATTTTTGTGGAGCCAGGATTCTACTATAATAAACGATGTTTGGGTTATTTGTTGTAGAGTGTCTGGGATGGGAGCAGAGCAGACTATAGTCGAATCATCTGCATACTGAACTAGGGAGAAGTTTGGAATATCTTTGTGTAGACTATTTATGAATATATTAAACAGAAAAGGTCCTAAAATTGAGCCCTGTGGGATGCCTGGAGGGTTGTGATGGTAGGGAGAAATAGAGTTATGCCATTTGACAACATGTTGCCTGTCAGAGAGAAAGCTCTTGAACTATTTAAGTGATTGAGAGGATAGTCCTGTGGATGAGAGTTGAGACAGGAGAATGGTATAGGAGATAGTATCGACTGCTTTGGAAAGATCCAGAAAGAGAGCTGATACTGTATGGCCTGAGTCACGGGATTTATTGATAATATCTAGAAAGGAGATCAGAGCAGTAGATGTGCTATGCCCTGGCCAAAAACCATGTTGGGTAGGAGAGAGAATGTTATTATTTAGACAGTAACGGATGAGTTGCTTTTGGATGCATTTTTCTAGAATTTGTAATATAGGGGACAGAGTAGCAATGGGTCAAAAATTTGAGATGTCAGTGGATGGGCCACCGTTATTTAGTGGAAGGATTATAGCTTTTTTCCAAAGGTAAGGCACATAGGACTCCTGGATGGACCTATTGATAAGGATACTTATAGGATAGGATACTGAGTCAGTGGCGATCTTAAGGAATTTGGCAGGAATATTGTCAGAAGAATTACAACAGGGCTTTAGAGTCTCAAGGAGTTTTTTTGTATGGGATGTGGAGATGGGGGAGAGGTTGAATTCAAGATTGTGAAGTTCTTTGATAGAATTTTGTGTAGGGATATACGGGTTGGAGTGACTATGTAGAGGTGGAGGAAGGGAGTTGTGTATAGGGGAGTGGTTGGACAGTAGAACTGAGGAGAAGGAGGGAGTAAGGTTGGCTATGGTGTTAATGAAGTAGGAGTTGAATTTAAAGGTGATAAGGTCAGGTGTTATGTTAGGGTATGGGCATGGATTAGATTTAGTGCCAGGGTGTAGAAGATTATTAATGGAAGACCAGAAAAGTTTAGGGTTGGTTTTCCTATTTGTTTGTAGGTTCCAGAAGTATTGTTGCTTGTCCTGGTAGATATGTTTTTTGGCTTGGTTTCGAAGCTGTTTATAATGTGTAAGATCAGATGGATTATTGGATTTGAGCCACTATTTCCAGGCTTTGTCTCTATTTCTCATTATTTCTCTGGTAGATTTAGATAGCCATGGGGCTTGGTTAGATCTGATTCTCTTGGATCTAAAAGGAGCTAAACTGTGAAGAATATTTAGAAAGGAATTATTAAAGTAAAGGTTGGCATCATCTAGAGGGATAGTTTTAAGACAGTTCCAATTGTAGCTACTTAGAATACTGTTGAAGGTCTTAGGACAGAATTTAGATAAGTCTTGTATTACTCTAATGCTATGGACTTTTGAAATGGATGAACAGTTTCAAATAGTGAAAACTGGGAGACGGTTGCTGACGGAGTTTGCCAGAGTGCCATATGTGGGGTATTTTGAGGGATCTGAGACCAAGATCCAGTCTAGAATTGAGCCTTTGTTGGTTTTAAAGTTAAAGCTAGTGTTAGTATTAATTAGTTGAGTAAAATGGAATACGTTTATACTAGAAGGGGATTGAATGGAAAAGGTAGAGGCCCAGTCAGTGTTCATGTCACCTAAAATAATAGTTCAGTTGGGTTAGGGAGGAACTCTGCTTCACATGGATGGGGAGCCTGTTCCATAGATGGGGTAATCTCTGGGATATATACCTATCTCTCCAGTAGGTCCTATTTATATCACAGGTAAGGTTTAAGTCCTTAGAACAGGTAATTCTGGTGCTGTTTGTTTTGTGGATATGCAGGAGGTCCATCAGAGTTGGGTCTGACAATGCCCTATATGCCAGGCATACATCTCCCCTCAAAACTCCTGTAGGAGACAGAATACAGGGATAGGGCTTTGAGGCAGTCTGCATAGGACATTTTACTTACACCCTGTATTGTTTTAGTGAGAAACCTCTGTGGATTTTCCAATTGCTGGATATGCCTGATTGTGTACATAACAAAGGGGGCATTGTACTCATTGATAGGTCTGATGAATGGCAAATACAGTGAAACAATGACTTACTTGGACATAGATGCCATACCTTTGTTTATAAGTTGTGCAACATAGAATGATTTTCTCACCACTATAGACAAATGATGGTCAAAGGCTAGATTACTATCTATGTGTGTCCCTAAGTCCCTGACTACTGAGTCAACTCGAAGGTATGTGTTGTCAATATGATAGTTCCAAAGGATGGATGACTTCCCAAAGGATACTATTGTGCATTTCTTGGCATTTAGTTTTAGTCCATGGCTCTGACACCAGTTGTTTAAATGTGTCAGCTCCTCCTGGAGAACATTTATGTCAGTGTGAGATTCAATGTCAGCTCCTAATTTGCAATCTTCTGCAAATTTAGTCAGCCAGAAATGATTGACATTGGCCTTGACTTCTGAGAAGAAAAAGCCAAAAAGCAGAGGTCTAAGGACTGATCCTTGAGGGACTCCACTTGTGACTGGCCTGTTTGTAGAGGTGGACTCCCAGTTCTAACTTCCTGGGTCCTGTCTGTGAGCCAGTTGGCTATTCATTGGGTGACATATGGGTTTGTACCTATCCTCTCATGTTTGTCAACAATGCTTGAGTGAGGTATTGTGTATAATGCCTTCGCCAGGTCAAGGTAGGCAGTGTGAATGATTTTGCCCTCATCCATTGCTTTGGTGACCTTCTCAAAGAAGTCCACCAGGTTCAGTAGGCATGATCTGCCATTGACGAAACCAAACTGGGTTGGGTCTATTGTCTGGAGGTTTACTATATCTCTGTTGATCATCTCCATGATAATTCTTTCCATGGCTTTACATATAAGACCAGTGAGACTTATGGGTCTGTAGTTTCCATGGTCTGTAGATGGCCCACCTTTGTGCTGAGGGATGAATGCTGCCTTCCTCCACTCATGAGCCATGAAGCCTGTTTGGTGGCTACAGTTAAATAACAATTGCAGAGGCCCTGATAGGTCATGTTTCTCATGTTTCATGCTATTTAGAAGGCATCCCAGGATATTGTCTGGGCCCATAGATGCAGTGTTCTTGGTCTTAGAGAGAGCATTGAGGACCTGTTCCCAAGTGATAGTAGGGGGAGTTATATTTCATGATATTTCCTGAGGGAAGGATGAGGAGGAGAGGGGGTAAAGTTGGAGTTGAATTTATCAATAGGAGGTTTGCTGTATCTTCTGGCTCAGTATAGGTGACTTCATTTACAATGAGCTTTGTACACAATCGTGTATTGCCTTTGAGGTTGTGGACATAGCTAAATAATGCTTTGTGATTGTCCTTGGCCTGAGAGGCCAAACTTACCTCAAATTTGGCTCTGGTAGACTTTATTTATCCTCTAAGTTCTTTGTTTAGTTTGATGAGAGTGCTTTTGTCCTGCTGGGTGCTGCATCTCCTAATCTTTTCCATGATTTTCTTTCTGCTGTTATATAGCCTATTGATTTTTTGATTCTACCAGGGTGGCTTGTTTTTTGAGTTAGTTCTGTACTACTTCCTGGTGGGTACACTAAAGTTACTCAGTCAAAGATCCAATAGACAAAAATAAGTTACATTTGTTATTATAATTTTAAATAAAAATACAACCACCTAATTTATGTAATTTAAAAATATCTTAAACATAAATTTATACATAAAGTTTTCTTAAACCAAATCAAGCATACAACAGACTTGATCATATCCCTGCTATCCTTAGTTTTAAAACACAAGAGACACTTAAAGTATTTATTTAATCCTGGTGCACTACTGGCATCACGGGAAAGCTGCCAGCACAATTCTCGATATTTGAGAAATGTTTCCTAATTGCCATGATGACTACCAACATCAATTTTCTCTAACTCCGGGAATGATCATGTCAATTTATGGATAAATTTAAGTGTGATATTTTATTCTGAAGAAGTCCTACATTCACCTGCGATGAAAGATCTAAATGAAAACAGTCTAGTGTTTCAGTTCTTTTGAATAGAAGGTGTTTTTCTTTACTAGTTCTTTGTCTTTTAATGCTTCTGACTGCCTGGTTGTGCTTTTTATTTTATAACTTCAGAAATATGCTCAGAACTCCCATTTTCCTGTTTATATTAGTTTTCGCACTTATTTTGTTGTGAGGGTCCTTATTCAAGTGTCTTTCCTTCTCTATGTTTGTCTCAGTTTCTTTGCTAATACTTCGTGTAAGTCTTTGTACTGACTTCCATCTTGGACTGAGTTTTACTTCAGAATTTCTTATCCATTCATCTTTAGTTTCTATGCTGACATTGTCCTGCTGCTACAGCCTATGGACATCCTTCTGATAACAGACATGCTCATTTTTTTCTATCTATCCTTAACCAATTCCAATCTCTTTTCATAATTTCTGTGTTAACCTGCCTTTCCTGGTTTTGATTCTGAATCTCTTTGTGAATTTCACTGCCTTGATCCATACCATGTGCATAGATTCTCCCTTTTCCCACATTTCCCATAGTGCTTTAAAATGGGGAAGTATTCTCCAAATATTACATCATGGGTTAAATCAGGGTTTCAGTTATAGAATACAATATTTTTTCTCAGAACTGGCTAAATGTCTACATATAAAGTCATATTCATTTCTGTTGCCATGAATGCACATTGCCTACACTTTATGATTGTTGCCAATTTTATATTTATAAACTGTGGAAATTTTGTTAAAAAAATCATGCTTCCAGAATCCAGTAGGGTTGGTACCTCACCTCCCTTCTTTCTAACAATGCAATATATTTTAATAGCTTGGTTTTAAAAGAGACAAAAAGTTGCCTCAGTTATCTTAGAAATAGTGGGTCTACTTCAAAATATCAAAAGACCACTTACTTGAATACCAAATCATTGAGACAACAATATGGAAACCACATATATGCGAACTGTTAAACCATCAAAAACATTCACCGGAAAATAAATCACTTGGCCACCAGGACAAAATACATGCAATGAAGCAAGTAAAACCCACCAAATTGGGAGAGCTTTACCCACCACACCCTATGATGTGGGGGCTATGCCACCCACATCCCCCCAACTAAATATGCCAACTCAGAGATCACGCTATAGTGGGGAAAAGGGCAAACTTCCCCATGGTGGCCAAGTGGTTTCTATCGTGGTGAACATTTTTGATGGTTTTACGGTTTGCAGATATGTGGTTTCCATATTGTCTCAATTTGGGATTCAAGCAAGTGGTCTTTTGATATTTTGAATTAGACCCATCCTATTATATGCCTTAGGAACTACTGCATCAAAAGCATGCTTCCAGTTTTTACATTTCTGTTAGAAGTCCACTTAGCAAAGGTGAGGCAAAGAGGGGAGCAACCCTTGGTGCATGGTGTTGGTGGGTGTGATTTGGAAGACAGTTTCTGTTTTCCTTTCTGTACTGGCATTTATGAATAGCAGTACAAAAATGTACTTCAGCTCTTTGTGTGATAAGAAACTGTAACAACAAGCCACTAGCTAGAGTTTAAAAGTAGAGGTTTGCTTAGTCTGTGGGAGCAGGGATCTGACTGATTTGGAGTGCTAGACTTTAGGGTGCATTCCTTTTTTTGGCTGTGAGGGAAAAGGGCGCCAGGTTGTTATGTGAGCCAGCTATTTGACCTCACTCTCTAACTCCATGTTTACAAGTTAATACATTATGTGCTGCCTTTTGCATCATATTAAAAGGTACATTGCTTAATGCAGTTTTAACCTTGTTAGCAGATGATTTATTTTTTAAAAAATGTGTTAACTAATGAGCATTCTACTAAAGTTACTAGCTTAACACATTTTTTGGTATCACTTTGTTCTACCTCTTTTCTAATATTAATTGACAAAGCTCTTTTATACCTCTCTACTACTAAAATTTCTAATATATGTGCTTTATTGTTGCTATCAAGCTCAAGCCACAGTTTGAAAAGGTACTTTAAGTCATGCATTCATGCACTTACTGGTTTACATACATTAAAATCTGGCTATGGAATTGCATTGCGTGTACCTTGGGAGCTTAATAACAGTTGGTTCTTAAGCTAACCATAGCCCATACAGTCAGTCTCATCCATGACCATGTGCATCTTCAGTGCTTCTCCTGTCAGCTGGGATAATAGGATTCCTGCCTTTCTGCTCAGCTTCAGTTCTCTGTGATGGCACAGCTACCAAATGTCATCCTCCATGGGTAGTTTATTTCAGAAGTGACACAGTCAGGGGGTTGACAGCTATGATGGCTATCATAATAAGCTGCTGTTATAGCTGCATCAGCTTCTGGTAAGTACCCATCTGTGATTCCATTATCCTTCTCAGTTAATCAATCATGGTTATGGACACCACTTAGCTATTTCAGGAATGCCACAGTCGCAGTACTCCAGGGACTTTATAGCACAAATATAGTTGACACTTGGAAGCAGAAATATTGTGAGGAACTAAATATTGTCAAATTTCTGGCTAATTGACTGTGCACTCACTTTCAATGTAGGTGTCAAAAACAACACTGGGGGTAGGAAACATGTGACAACACAGATTCATTTGGTAAATCCACAAACTGTAATATTATCTCACTTGGTTTTGCAGTTTCAAAATAAAGCAAACTGTACCTTCATAACACTGTTCAGTCTACACTGTCCTTCCAGGAAGCAGGGTGTCTTTTTAATAAAAAAGAAAGTGCAAGTCTGTAGGCTTCTCCCAAGCTCAACTTTCAGCTCTAGAAACAGATATTTCCACAAAGTATAGCCCACATATTACACTCTACATATTAGCATCAAATGGACTCTCTCATGCCGCATGTTTCCTCTTCCTTCAACAGGACCTCTATGTGAGGAATTAACTTCCTGCATTTAAACCTCAAGGCTTCTCCCTTTTATACAGTAGTAATTTGCAGTTAAGCCCTTGTGATCTAATTGTTGTGATAATGTTACCACACCCCATACTGCAATATACATTCTGAAAACACAATTTAAAGATGTGTACACATTTTCTGTAACTAACATGTTACAATAGATATGGGCGTATTGGCAAATACTGATATGCAGAAATATTGATGCACATCATGCTAAAATGTACTTACCCGATATCCGATATTCAAAATATCAAAACAAAACTGATAAGAAAATTAGACTGTTTCTTTTTTTAATCAGTTAAAAAAAACAGTACACACATTCAGACATAATTTTTCTGAACAGTGGTACTGTTAGGGAAAGGGTTTTCATAAGGTAACATATAGGGTTAGGGGCAAGGTTAGAGTTAGGGTTTGCACACATACATAATGTACACAACACAGAAGGAGGTAATCAAGGATGCCAATGTAGGAACCCAACTGCTGGTCTCCCATAGTTGTGATTAGCTTCTGCACTTGTGACTAGGTAACCCCAAGGACCACTCAAGATCATTGTCAGATGAGAAGTCTCTGTCCCATTTTTGTGGGCCAAAGTGTCCACCAGCGAGCCCTCCAGATCATCTTCCATATTTTGACCATTGTCCCTGTGATATCCCCATGCTGTGCCAGTAATCAAGGAGCCTAAATCCTCACCATTGACACTGGAGCAGGGTGTGCATTTGGAACACAAATGGATACACTCAGTGTTTCCAGATGCAGACCTCTTTGCATCAAGCACAAATTCCCTTAAGAGCACACAGGTAACACACTCAGTCTGCAGTCTGGATCTCTCTATCTGTCTCCCTCCAGGTCCCCGATAAGACTCTCTACTGGTACAGCTGTAGGGTTAGGTCCTTGTTGAGTGTCCAAACCAAGACTTCCATCACCACCTCTGTAAGTCCAGTTCTTGGTGTCCCTGCTCCAAGTAGCTGAAAAACACACACTATGAGATTTAATTTTTTCAAAAACACACACACCCACACACACACACACACACACACCTGGTAAAGGCTGGCACAGATTTACCTGCTGTGTCCCCTTCTGCCCGGAGTATAAGGTGGTTATCACCACCAACAGATACTCCACAATCAGCTATTCTAAGACCCTTAACAAAGGGTGCCCAATTATACTGTGTAATATTAATGTTAATACAAATGGTATTAATTGACCAAGACAGCTAGGCCTTCTTGAGTGGCCCATACAGTGTCACCAAATAAATATAAGCACTTTCAAAGGTTAAATACTTTCAACAAGCAGCAGCCACAATGAAAAGTTTAAATATATTTAATAATAAATAATAGAACAAGAAATTACTAAATATATATTTATATTAAACCACAGAGTTCAAATCACAGGAGATATTGAAAATAACATTGATAGACAGACTCATACAAATAAAGAAAAACAAACTCTAGACTAAGCTTCACTATATTCCTGACTGAATCTAGGAGAATTACTATGCCCTAATAATTTACTTGATAGAGCAAGGCACAGTGAAATACGTGAGCAGTCTTTCTATCAAGTTCCCCAAAACAGAATACTCAATACTCAGAGATTACTCCCTTGAAAATATAATATCCAAGATGGCTTGCAGAATGACCTCATCTGGTCACCTGACTCTAGGTTCTCACAGCATCCCCCCTTTAAAGCTGAGACAAGAATTTAGCATAGACAGCTACAATACACATCTAAATATTTATGGCAATGCCTGGGGCTTCGCCTCTTTTTACTGAGCTAATGAACAAAAGCTTCTTCCAGACCCACCATCTCTAGTTCTATTCAACACTGTAAGGTGCCATTTTAATGGTTTAACAGCTCATTTACCTTTCCCTTATTTTTCTTAAAGTAAGCTAGCTGATTAACCTCTGCTCTCTCAGTATTCTTTTCATTCCAGCAGTGTGCACTGTTGAAACATTTTAACACAAGCAAACCTCACAAACACATTTTCAACACAAGCATCTGTACAAATTTGATTAATATACAAATTACATATAATTATTTACAAAATTCCAGCTAGCTGTGCTGGCATAAGTCATACATCCGCTGCCCTACTTCTGGCTTGGCTGGTAGTACCTCTTATCATCACAGTCTGCTTACAGGAGGCAGGCCTGGAGTATACTAGAGACTCAGAAGCAGACATCTTGGCCAATGCAGGCCTATGTGCCACAACCATACTTCATCCTGATGCACAGCTAACCTTGTGGAAAGAATAAACAAAACATGAAAGAGAAAATGTGTCAGATTAGTACACAGCTGCAGTACAGAAATGCAACAGTATTGTAATCTTAAATTACAGACATCTGCATATTACATGTACCACACTCTGCCAGGAGAGCCTGCCATGTTTCCTTAGGCAAGCCTCATCATTCAATACCGTCTCCCCTGGAACTACAAAATGTAAAGTAGACAGTAATCTGTAGAAAATGTCCATGACAGCAGAAGGCAATAACAGTAACACATGATAGAATGCATGATGCAACTCATATACAGAATGCTTACAATAGAAATGTGTGTCTCTCTCCTTCACTTGTACCTCCCACTACTAAAGCAAGTTGGGGGTGGTTCCTCTGTAGGTCACTGTATCAGTGCTGGCAATGATCATCAGGTGAATGATGCCATTGGCATCACTCACCACCCTGGCAAGCCTATGTTAAGTAGTAATCTTAGAGTTGGGGCTATTATACTGCCCCAGCACACACTCCCTATAATCCTTGTGCAGGAAACAGAGGAAGTTTTTTGTATTGTAGCTGTAGCAGCTGAGAAACCTGAGAAAAAGTGTACCTCCATAGGTTACAACAAGAAGGAGAATGATAGAAACATATACATGGCCAGACACCTGTGACACCACATGACTTCCATACTCAGGTAGGAAGTTGAGTGATAGAAAGTACGTTTAGCACATACAGTCACAGTACAAGCTTTGCAATATCCATGCATGAGTATACTGTGCATGTGACCTCCCAGCCAAGGCAAAGCAGGAATGAGCATGGTAGCTGTTATACTAGTATTATACATCACTTGCCATAATGCATCATGTTACAGAAGCAATTTCAAGGATGATCACACAAAAGCATCTCATTAGCATACTTACTATGGTATGACACCCACTTTTTGCAAAAAAAAAAAAACAAGATCACTATATTTTTTGGAGACTGCATTCTGCTGAGCAATGTAAGAATTAGTATAAAGACACTGCCATATTGTCATACAAGTAGCAGACAAATCAAATGGTTCATAAGTTCATGCTTGGCTAAAAAACACCAGTGTCTTTACAGATCTAGCCATGCAACCCAACTCAGTTTTGTCTCAGAGTCCTTTGAATGCCTATATGGTGGAGTATGTTAGTATGGAGGTAGTTCAGGGCTGTGTTTGGGAGGGCGTTAGGTGGAGATTAATTTACTTACTGTTGACTTCTGTCCATCAGAGATATGTGGGCCCTGCCAGTGGTGAATTTGCCATTTCCTATCCAATGATCAAGGTTTCTTTTGAATATGTTCAGGGATGAATTCTATTTCATGTAGATGGGGAGCTTACTCCACAGCATATGGATTCTGAAGAACAGATACTGGGCAATGGTGTGTGTGGAGTAACATAGCACAAGGGAAAGAGGTGACTCCACTGCTGGGGGTGCCTCAACCTGATAGCAGACAGAGCACAAGAGCATGGTAGAATGCTATCCTGCTTTTGGGAGGCGCGCCCTGACAGGGAACAGAGCACAAGGGCATGACCAGTTACAGTCCAGCTGTAGGAACAGGCTGATCCTGACCAGGAAAAGAGCACAAGGGCATGGCAGGTTACTATCCTGCTGTAGGTAGGGCAATGCTGTACCATATCCACATAGATAACAAGACATGATATGGGAGGTATGAGGCCTCTTGTACATATGTCAGACAACTTGCAGGCAACATAATGCAAGTGGTCTCCATGCAAAGGTAGCATGCCTATTGTTGCTGTCAGTATGGCACAGAGTGGGGAAGGTGATAGCATATTAGCAGACAGGTCTGTGGCAACCAAAAGGACAGTCTCTCACACATGTACACACACACACACACACACACACACACACACACACACACACACACACACACACACACACACACATACACACACACTCTGATCCACATGTGTACCTATAGATGTGAGCATCTTGCCTTCAGACTGACAAAATGGCAGGGGCTGGAAAAGATCGCATCACTGGAGACAGAGGTGCTACTCCAGGCCCTATGCGCACATGGACACAAGGCTTTCTGGGACCAGATGTGGCAGAAAGTGGTGCAAAACAGTAATACTGTTGGTGGCCAAGAACTTTACAAGGGTACTAACATGATACTGCATGCCAAAACTAGGCTATGGAATATTGCCAGCACAGAGACATCTCTCAGAGGTAGAGGAGTTTCTGATAACTCCACCTGGAGCAGGTGAGAAAACTGTCATATCAGGCAGTGTTTAGATTTGGGAGTTGGGCTGCAATGACTGCTTGGGTATCTGTAGAGACTGCACCAGATCAGTAATGCCATGTCCAATTACTGCTGTACTGTACAATGACCCACTAGTGTGAACTGGTCATTCAGCAGGTCATATATCTACCCATATATATTCTTTAGGTACAGTGAGGTAGCAACCATGACAACCTACACCAGAAGGTATGCATTTACCCATAGGCTATGCAAATAATTGTCATGTAGAAGTATGTGTGCATGCTGGTGGGCATGACATAGTTGGTCCACCATTGCCACTTGTATGTTATCTTTATACTTTCACAAGTTACACTGGTTGGGGGGGGGGGGCCAGCCCAACAGGTAGGCAAATTCTTGATGTCAACAGGTCACCTGTGGCTGAGAATGATGGCATCATGCACATGGCACATTTTGATGACACAGTGGCACTATCAGTAATGCTAATATTGGAAGGCAGGCATACATTTCCACAGATGAGTTGAATGTGGTGGGGCAGGATTGAGCTCCAGCATCCCCTATGTTTAACATTGGATGTTCTGATGATGCATTCATGTTAGCGCCACCCAAGCTACACAGCAATCACAGCAACAGATGGCATTAGTAAGCCTCACTGCCTCTGAAGTGTGATCACCCACCACAGGGTAGAAATGTGCAAGTGCTCATTGATATCATGACTCTAGGACATTCCTTGACATGGGTGTCATCTTTGGCATCAATTAGTGGGTGTGTAGATCAATAATCTTGGTACTTATGGTCATTACTTGCACCATGTTGAAGAAGTTCAGTATGCTCTGTGTCTTGAGTGAGGAAGTGCAACCATTCTAGAAATTGCAAGACATCCTACAACACACATGGAGTTACACACCATATAAGGACTTGAAACAAGTGCACTTACTGAGGTTAGTAGTGGCTATGTTGACATCCATTAGTACGTCTATGAGGATACTGATGAATTCCAAAAAAGGCCATGCAAGGGCCTGAATATACAGTGCACAGACACAAGCCAGGCATACACAGATGACACACACTTCTGTTTTTCGTTCCTTTTGCCAGTTTGTGTGTGCGACATGTCTAGCCCTAGGACTCCGGTTCTCTTTGGAACTGAGAACACGCCGTCAGTGGATGTTCTTCCTGCTCGCGATGGAAATAACGTTGGGGACTTGTTGGTTCTACTCACCCAGCGTCTTGATTCCCTCAACTCACGGTTAGACTTGATTGAGTCTAACGGCGCATTCAATTTACGGAACACTGCTGTTTCTTCTTTTAACAACAATGTGATGAGGCCGGCCAGTAGCTCTTCTTATTCCATTGAGCCTGGACAAGCACAGAGAACGGTCAGTTCTGTATTGACCCCTAACGCTCCTGAAATTGTACTTGGTTCGTCACCGCCTGCAGCAACAAGACAAACGGATGGTTCCATTCGGGCTGTTGGTAACGTTCTTGCGACTGGGGCAAACAACTGTAATACCTTGAGTGGCAACAACTGCAACCCTGGGCTTATTGGCGTACCCTCCTTTGGTGAATGGGCTAACAACATTGAAGCTTTTGCTTTTGGACCTACGGGGCCGTCGGCTACGGGGACAAGTATGTCAGGTAATACGGAAGATAACATTTCTATAAATTTAAAACTCTTGGACAATAACATGCTGAAAATTAGGAAACTTCAACTGGAAGTCTCCTATTTTAAACAATGTATCAGAGAGAGTATCGTGCCTAAAGGCTTAAGGAGTTCTTTTACACCTACTGGGCTATTTTCTGACTCTTTGTTTGTAGACGAACTCAATTGTGTTTTGAATAAACAAGGGCTCGAGCTATTAGGCGTCATGGTCAAACATTATGAAAAACATATTGACGCCTTACTACTCGAAACTAATGCCCTAGACAGTAAAATTAAAGTTGACCTCAATTTTACTCGGTATAAATATGATTATCACCGGATCTTTGATAGTATTGACTCCTTGTTGGTTAAATTAAAAACCAATAAAATTAAAAAACTAACAAGAGACCGTCAAGCATACGCTGCTGAGAAGGCGTACCCTAATTTGGTTAAAACAACAAAGGGCTCTCCTAACCAAGATGGTTCAATCAATAACAGTAATGTTAGGGATGGCCTTTACCCATTAGAAGAGAATGATGTCGAAAATGAAGATGGTGACGAAGGCCCATCGTCCCAACAGCCGAGGAGAAGTAACAGGATAAAATCCAACTACAATAAAAATGGACACCACCCTAACTATAATAATCAGAACAAATCTTTTTTAGGGCGGAGGAAAACCCAAAGGAAAAACAACTCGAACAATTAGGAAATGAACTTCCTGTTTTTCCAAATGGCAAACCTACCATCTTGAAAAATCTAAAAGGAGATTTTACTGTGTACAACTTCTCTGATGTTCATATTGAACAAGAACTCATTGAATTGTTAGCTTTTGGGCTATCGTTTGTTCCGGATCAGAGGATCAGTCTACCGAAATGTTTGATGGACTTGAAATGTTATGTACGCAGGTTAAATCTTAGAGTTTTATTTAAAGGTGATTCTGCTTTTGATATACACCCTTTTAAAATGTCGAGTACGTTTAACCCTCCACTACACCCTATCTTACAAACATTTGAATATGCTTGTGAAATAGATCTTAGATTCTTATTCCAGAATATTAGGTGGTTTGAAAACAGAAACAACATTTCACCTGAACAAAGGGCCAGCCTGGAAAACCTTAGGAATTTTCCTATTAGGGTGATTAAACCAGATAAAGGTGGGGGTTTGGTCATCCTTGATAAGGATGACTATAACGTTAAGATGTTCAAAGTACTCAACACACCAGCGTATGAATCTTCATCTCTTAATGAGATGTCAGGTAACTACAATCGCATTAAAGGGTACCTTAGAGATTTATTTATAGAAGGAAGGATAGACATGGAAACCTTTAACTTCATCAACATCTCCTTCCCCAGAGTCCCAGTAATGTTTGGAATCCCCAAAATACATAAAAACTTGGTGGATCCACCCATGCGGGCTCTGGTGGATGGGAGATGTTGTATTACGTACCCCTGTGCTAAGGTTGTTGATTACATCTTAAATAAATATCTCAAGTTGTTACCCCAGATCTGTAAAGACTCATGGCCTTTTTTAATGTCCATCAACGACATTCTCTTTGACCCTTCAAATAACTTCTTAACAATTGATGTTGTTGATTTATATACTTGCATACCACACTGTGAGGCTATTGAATGGGTTGAATTGATGTTACTTGACCTCGGAGCACCTAAAGATGAAATTGATGTCGTTACCATCTTACTTGACATCATTTTAACATCTAATTTCTTCATTTTCGACAACAATTATTACCTCCAAAAAAGAGGTATTGCAATGGGTTCCCCGTGTGGGGGGAGCGTTGCCAATTTAGTGGTAGCGTATTGGGAAAAGACATTCCTGTTCAAAGATGCCTTATTTAAAGAGATAAGAAAATTTTATACGCGTTTTTTAGACGACGTATTTATCCTTATACAGGGAGATGAAGATTGTGCCCTCAATTTATTAAGGAAAATGAACACTTCTTGTCCTTTTCTAATGTTCACTCACCATTTCTCTGATAAAGAGATAGATTATCTAGATGTGAAGCTTATTAAGGATGTCGACAATAAGCGATTCCTTTCTAGCATTTTCAGAAAACACACATACTGTAATGCTTTCCTACATTATTCCAGCAACCATCCATGGAAACAGAAAAAGTCCATAGTAAAGGGCCAATTAGTGAGAGCTACACGTATGTGTAATACTGACATAGCTTTTGAAATTGAGTGCTCTAACCTTAAAGGCATGTTTTTGAATAGGGGTTATCCTTGTGAACTCCTTGACAGCGTAATTAGAGAAGTTTCACAGAAGAGAGTGGCAGGGTTTTATAAGCCATTACTCTCTAACTCTACCTTAAGTGATCCTCTGAATACAGAAAATATGCAAACATATACATCTAGTAATGAACTCAGTCCTCCCGTATATGAGAACAATGACAATAGACAAACTACTGTGAGTTCTATACAAGATTTTAAGACCAGTCTCATTCTAACTCACAACAAACACATTGATAGTATGTGTTCTATTATAAAGAAGAACTGGCACTTCATTGTGAATAATGCCTATTTATTGGAAATTCTGGGTTCCTTCCCTTTATTTGTATTCAGGAGAGGCAGAAATTTAAAAGAACTGCTGCAAACTAGTGATTTTAGTAATTCCACCTCAAGACAAACTGGTAGTGTCCCTTGTGGTCTCTGTAATTGGTGCAGGTTACTGAAAACAGGGAATTCCTTTCTTATAAGGAATGAGAAATTTTACATCAAACACAAGATTGGGTGTGAAACCAAGTCTGTTGTTTACCTAGCCCAGTGTAATTGCTGTGCTGCGTTTTATGTTGGTAAGACGGACCGAAAGATGCGTGACCGTGTTTACCAACATAATTACGCTATAAGAAACAAAAAAACTGACAATGCCCTATCAAAGCACATTTTAGATCATGTTGGACACAGCTTTTCTTTTATGGGTATTGACTTGGTAAAAGTGGGTATTAGGGGGGGTCCTCAGTCGCTCCTCCTCGAATTAAAAGAACTTGAATGGCAATTACTTTTAAATGCCTTTTCCCCCCCTGGGTTGAATGAGACCTGCAACATATCAGTTATTTTGAAATATAAAAGCTATTTAAGAAATTGAACTACCATTTACTGAGGGTAGGACATTTACTATAATGCATGACTGTATATTTAAATATATATACTAAAACTTTTTGTACTTTTTATACTATTTTGAAAAATTCTGTTTAATACTACTAAACACAGAATTAGATGTATATTTTTATATGTAGTTTATTGGTTGTCCCCTTGGGGTATTTAGTATGCTTAAGATAAAAAGTTCCGGTGTACCACACGATTCTTAACTGCATTTTTCTACAATATTACAATTATTGTGCACATGGATGTGAACATGGTTTGAGTTCAGGAAATGTTATGAAGATTTTTATTACACCTATTACAAATTTGTCCTTTTATTATATATAAAAAAGTGGTCCGTAATATTTTCAGCTGGAAAGGAAATGACATCATAGAACTAAGCAGCTGTTACTTTTAAAAGAAGTGTCTTTGTACTTTTTTAACTTGTCTGAAGAAGCTCCTGCTTTGCAAGAGTGAAAACGGTTTTATTAAAATACGTTTACAATATTTCTTCTTGCCTGAGTTTCCTAGTGGCTTTGGTTCGCTCTTCATTTATTTGACTTCCATACTCAGGTAGGAAGTTGAGTGATAGAAAGTACGTTTAGCACATACAGTCACAGTACAAGCTTTGCAATATCCATGCATGAGTATACTGTGCATGTGACCTCCCAGCCAAGGCAAAGCAGGAATGAGCATGGTAGCTGTTATACTAGTATTATACATCACTTGCCATAATGCATCATGTTACAGAAGCAATTTCAAGGATGATCACACAAAAGCATCTCATTAGCATACTTACTATGGTATGACACCCACTTTTGCAAAAAAAACAAGATCACTATATTTTTTGGAGACTGCATTCTGCTGAGCAATGTAAGAATTAGTATAAAGACACTGCCATATTGTCATACAAGTAGCAGACAAATCAAATGGTTCATAAGTTCATGCTTGGCTAAAAACACCAGTGTCTTTACAGATCTAGCCATGCAACCCAACTCAGTTTTGTCTCAGAGTCTTTTGAATGCCTATATGGTGGAGTATGTTAGTATGGAGGTAGTTCAGGGCTGTGTTTGGGAGGGGCGTTAGGTGGAGATTAATTTACTTACTGTTGACTTCTGTCCATCAGAGATATGTGGGCCCTGCCAGTGGTGAATTTGCCATTTCCTATCCAATGATCAAGGTTTCTTTTGAATACGTTCAGGGATGAATTCTATTTCATGTAGATGGGGAGCTTACTCCACAGCATATGGATTCTGAAGAACAGATACTGGGCAATGGTGTGTGTGGAGTAACATAGCACAAGGGAAAGAGGTGACTCCACTGCTGGGGGTGCCTCAACCTGATAGCAGACAGAGCACAAGAGCATGGTAGAATGCTATCCTGCTTTTGGGAGGCGCGCCCTGACAGGGAACAGAGCACAAGGGCATGACCAGTTACAGTCCAGCTGTAGGAACAGGCTGATCCTGACCAGGAAAAGAGCACAAGGGCATGGCAGGTTACTATCCTGCTGTAGGTAGGGCAATGCTGTACCATATCCACATAGATAACAAGACATGATATGGGAGGTATGAGGCCTCTTGTACATATGTCAGACAACTTGCAGGCAACATAATGCAAGTGGTCTCCATGCAAAGGTAGCATGCCAATTGTTGCTGTCAGTATGGCACAGAGTGGGAAAGGTGATAGCATATTAGCAGACAGGTCTGTGGCAACCAAAAGGACAGTCTCTCACACATGTACACACACACACACACACACACACACACACACACACACACACACACACACACACACACACACACACACACACACACACACACACATACACACACACACTCTGATCCACATGTGTACCTATAGATGTGAGCATCTTGCCTTCAGACTGACAAAATGGCAGGGGCTGGAAAAGATCGCATCACTGGAGACAGAGGTGCTACTCCAGGCCCTATGCGCACATGGACACAAGGCTTTCTGGGACCAGATGTGGCAGAAAGTGGTGCAAAACAGTAATACTGTTGGTGGCCAAGAACTTTACAAGGGTACTAACATGATACTGCATGCCAAAACTAGGCTATGGAATATTGCCAGCACAGAGACATCTCTCAGAGGTAGAGGAGTTTCTGATAACTCCACCTGGAGCAGGTGAGAAAACTGTCATATCAGGCAGTGTTTAGATTTGGGAGTTGGGCTGCAATGACTGCTTGGGTATCTGTAGAGACTGCACCAGATCAGTAATGCCATGTCCAATTACTGCTGTACTGTACAATGACCCACTAGTGTGAACTGGTCATTCAGCAGGTCATATATCTACCCATATATATTCTTTAGGTACAGTGAGGTAGCAACCATGACAACCTACACCAGAAGGTATGCATTTACCCATAGGCTATGCAAATAATTGTCATGTAGAAGTATGTGTGCATGCTGGTGGGCATGACATAGTTGGTCCACCATTGCCACTTGTATGTCATCTTTATACTTTCACAAGTTACACTGGTTGGGCCAGCCCAACAGGTAGGCAAATTCTTGATGTCAACAGGTCACCTGTGGCTGAGAATGATGGCATCATGCACATGGCACATTTTGATGACACAGTGGCACTATCAGTAATGCTAATATTGGAAGGCAGGCATACATTTCCACAGATGAGTTGAATGTGGTGGGGCAGGATTGGGCTCCAGCATCCCTATGTTTAACATTGGATGTTCTGATGATGCATTCATGTTAGCGCCACCCAAGCTACACAGCAATCACAGCAACAGATGGCATTAGTAAGCCTCACTGCCTCTGAAGTGTGATCACCCACCACAGGGTAGAAATGTGCAAGTGCTCATTGATATCATGACTCTAGGACATTCCTTGACATGGGTGTCATCTTTGGCATCAATTAGTGGGTGTGTAGATCAATAATCTTGGTACTTATGGTCATTACTTGCACCATGTTGAAGAAGTTCAGTATGCTCTGTGTCTTGAGTGAGGAAGTGCAACCATTCTAGAAATTGCAAGACATCCTACAACACACATGGAGTTACACACCATATAAGGACTTGAAACAAGTGCACTTACTGAGGTTAGTAGTGGCTATGTTGACATCCATTAGTACATCTATGAGGATACTGATGAATTCCAAAAAAGGCCATGCAAGGGCCTGAATATACAGTGCACAGACACAAGCCAGGCATACACAGATGACACACACTTCTGGCCATGGCTGCCTCTATCCAAAGGTATGGTCAGTCCTATGGTCATAGCTTTGGTCACTTTGAGACACATAGTTCTCTGACATTCCTTTAACATGTTGGCCTGCTAAGTATGGCACCTAGATGTGGCCATTTTCAGGGTCATGCTTCTGAAGCAATATATCATCCATCACACAGGATGCCTCCAGTCTTGATACTGCATGGTCACACAGTACACCCAGTAAGCACTTAACAGCATATAATCTGCACCCTGACACTGGAGGATTAAATTCCCAATCCCCAGTCCTCCTATCTGCATGTGTGACTACCATATTTACCTGCGATAACTCATCCCTAAAGTAGCATTGCTGCCACCTGTCACTATGTCACACTCTACCTGCACAAATGATGATGATTGAACCCTACCTACCCCTCTGGTCTGCAGGTGTAAGGTAATGTCTAATTTATAGCATGCCCAGTCAACAAATCAAATTACACAGCCTGGATTTGTTAATCTTTTTCCTTGTTTGTCTTGTCACATACCAAATTTGAGGTATAGCCATTGTCGCTTTGCCAGCGTTACTACAGATTGTGCCCACCTCTGCCTCACATTGTATACCACTGTAGCTCATTCTTCTGATAACTTTATGCACAACAAATCTTCCACTGTTGTCACAGGTTTGTCAGAAAGTACTGTGATGTTACTCACATTGCAACTGCTTTCATACCATCATATGGTGTAGCATAATGCAAACAACAAATATCTTACTGCTGGTGCCTATGCATACTGCAGTGCACCATCATATGTATCCTAGCAGCAGAAGCGAGCCTTCATAAGTCTGAAAATGGTTGGCAGTATTCTATGTCAGTAATGGTGTACTGTTGCAAGTCATCTCTGCCATGGTCTGGAGGTATGGATGGGCATCATCAGCCAAAATTTAAAGGCATATCCAGCATCATCTATAACACGAAACAGTGGACACCTTTATGAGTGACCCACTGTTGACATCTAGAGCAGCATCATGTCAAGGTCTCTGCATCTATCAACTAGGTGACCCTGTGGAAAATCACTCCACATGAAATGCTGGTATAAGTTGCACATTTGCAATATGAAAGAATCATTGGAACTGCCTTGGTATCAGACAGATTGTATAATATCCTATCCTATGCATTACAAATTAAGTGGTAGATGACGGAGTCAAAGCCCTTCCAGCTGATATACCGGAGACCAACTGGAGCAAGTGTGATTTTGATGGCAAAATATGAGCAGTCAATGGCCCCCAGGATCTCAGGGAAATGGACTATGTTATAGAAGATTAAACCACACCAAAAGAAATAAAAAAAAAAAAACACTGCCACACATCCCAAAAAATAATGCAATAAAAACTCTGGCGCCTCAGCTCAAAAGCCTTCAAGGAGTTAACACTCAGCAAAACACAACAAGTATATTTACACAGTTCAATAAAACAATTAGCACCAATTAATCAATTAATCAAATACTTCAAATCAAGATCTCTATTTAAACCCATAGGGTCCATAGTATTATATTTCAAAATATAAAGTTTATTTATATAACAATTTATTCATAACAATTTATACATGTATTTTATATGTTATAGAATGCCTGCATTGTGGTTATTTGTTCCTCTGATGTCTGTGGAAACTACATATGCTCCTCCATGTTCTGTAGCACCACATCATGGAAGTAGTGTGGGAGTTACAGCACACATATCTGAAAAACTCTGAACATGTTCCCTGTCAGGTGCAGAATGGTACCTATAGCAAGGATGGTTAATGCTCCACAAACCTTCATGTCAGCTGAGATAAGCATTCCATACATCCCCCTTTTTTCCATGTGAGGACAGCATATGTGCACTAACTCCCTTACAGTGTCTCTGTCTCTAGTGGTTGGGAGTGTCCTGGTTGTGAAGTTGATGGTATGTTAGCTGTGGAGGACTGATATGTGATGCAGAGAGTAACAATGTGCAACACTGAGGACACACTGGCTCAGAAAGTAGCCAATAACTCATGTAACACTACTAATGCTGATGCTACTTTTAACATCATGGTGTGAATGAAGCTTTTGCACACATGAAAGTCCTGACATTCATAAGAAATTATCTTCATGGCTGCATCATTTTGCATACTGGTGTATGCTATTTGGTTATGAATGCCCCTTAGCTGTTGGCCCTGTGTGGTATAAGAACACTTGATCACATCCACTTTTGCTGATATAGAAGTGGTTAATCACAACATACTGTGTAGTTCTAGGAATAGTGGTTGTCCATAGCCACATCCTCTTTGAGCTGCCACATCTCAGTAGAATATTTCTTTCTTCAAGTAGTACAAATTGTTCCATTTCTACCAACTTAACATTGATATTAAATAACTTTAAAATAAATATACTGAGCTAGAGTTGGCACTTCCTCTTATTTGTTTTGCAAACATTTGGGAGTGATAGCCAGCAGAATATGCACCTAGGTATGCACTTGTACAATGGTTTCTGTAATGTGACTATTCCATATCTTAAATTTACTGCCAAGAAAGCAAATTGCATTGTAGTGTAAAGTGTTTATATCTGGTTGCAATTAAACAACTGTTTACAAAGATATGTATAAATGTATCAGTACTTTGATTTGTTTAGTATATTTTCAGTGCTGCGGATGTGGATATGTATAAACACAGTAGTCCTTTGATTTAGTAGGTTAGTTTTCAGTAGGTTATATACAGATCTATATAAGTTCAACACTGCTCTGATTTGTTTGGTGCGTTTTCTTTCAAAATGTTTTTTTCTTTTCACTTCAGAGTTACATACATTCATTGGTTGATACTAAGCAAGTAAGCATTCAAAAAACATGAGCCAGCACGTACGGTTCCATCGGACCAACTTTATTAATATCCAGATTCCTTAAATAAAGGAATCTTAATGAATAAACAGCATACCGGTTTCGGCCATGTCATGGCCTTTATCAATGCAGTTCAGAAAAAATAATAAGGAAACCCGACCCCTGGTGGACCATCCTTATATACTCCATATTTAAAGGGGTACAAAATCTTGTATAATGAACAAATACATTGGAGCAAAACAGCACATAAATCACATCATATAACAAAAATTTCAACATAATAAACATATGAACCATGTGCAATATCATCAAAAAATAAAAATAAAAATAAAATGAATAATATAATATGAAAATATTGTACAAAAATTGTGAAATATTAATATACCAAAAAAATAATAATAAATACATATCTTCCATCACCAAAATGTTAAGAAACTTATATGGTGATCAGGACAACTGGTCAGGACAATTTCTATATATAGAAAACAACCTATATAGGTTATTTCTATAAAAATATATATATATGTGTCCACCACATTCCTGTTGGAATTTTTAATGTGCATAAAAACAAAGTCAATAAAGGATATAATAGTCACAATGTGTATGCCCAATATATATATAAATATATATATATATACACACACACTTGTCCTACCAAATTCTATTCCAACATATTTAAACCGGGTTTAAATAAACCCCCCAATTGAATTATCCACCTTTGTTCCATTTGATCAAGTTTTTGATGCCATCCGGCTTTAAAACCCCTGTGGAGAGTAATTTTATCTATAACCACAAACCGAAAAATGGCCGAAGAATGCTCCAAGGTATGTTTAAATAGTGCATTGGCAACACGTTTGTTTTTAATTGCACTTAAATGTTCCCCTATTCTAAATTTGACAGGTCTAGACGTTTGTCCAACATAGAATGCAGAGCAACTACATGTAACCAAATATACCACCCAGTCTGTGCTGCAATTAGCAAAAACCCTTATTTCAAAAATTCGTGATGTGTTTTTACTAGAAAATTCTTTGGTTTGTTGCAAATGCTGACAAGCAGCACAATGCCCACAAGGATAACACCCCCTTAATCTATCGCCACTTAAGGTTCTTTGTTGTGGTATATTTGTAACATGTCTTTTATAATGTGTGAAGTGAGAATTCATATTCCATCCCCTTCGGTAAGAAAACTGACAGTTTGCCGGCAACACCCTACCTAAAACATCCTGTGACAAAAGGATACCCCAATGTTGGTTAATAACATCCCTGAAACAATTAGTATTATTCCCATAGGTAGTTACCAACCTTATCGGTTGAATATCATTTGTTTTATTGCCAATCCTGTTGTTGGCTTTATAACCTAATAAATCCTGATGTTCCATTTGGGAAGTTTGACCTTCTGCTTTCACAAGTATTTGGGATTCATACCCCCTGGTTAGAAACCTGCGCCTCAAATCCAGACTACATTCCAAATAATCTTCATCAGATGAACAAATACGTCTGATTCTCATATATTGAGATTTCGGAATGTTGTGGATGGTGTGGCGTGGATGGTAACTGTTAGCATGTAACAAAGTATTGTATTTGGGAAACTTGCGATATATAGTGGACGATAAAGTATTATCTGCAAGTTTAAAAACTTTAACATCCAAAAATACAATTTCTGAAAGTTCAATATTGGCAGTGAACCGAATACCAAAACCATTGTCATTCAAATAATCCACAAACTGTATTAAACTTTGCTTATCTCCACGCCACACCATCCAACAATCGTCTAGATATCGCCGCCAGATATCCAGATGTTGTAAAAATTTGTTATGTTGATCATCATATATATACCCAGCCTCATAATATCCCATGAACAAATCGGCATAGATGGGTGCAAAGGAAGCACCCATCGCAGTGCCCTTGATCTGCCAATAAGCCTTACCTGCGTAATAAAAGATATTCTTTCGTAATACCAGTTCAGTGAGCTTAATCAAAAAATTATTAAAGGCTAAAGAATAGAGCTTGGATTTATATAGCCAAAAAGAAACAGCTAGAATACCCTGATCATGTGGAATATTTGTATATAATGAAGCCACGTCAAGAGTACAAAGTAACCAGTGAGATTCTAGTTGAGAATCATTAATTATATTCAAAATTTCGGTGGTGTCCTTAATACGAGACCTAATAAACGGCAACAAAGGTTTCAAATAATGGGTCAAAAAAGCTGACAATGGTTCCGTTAAGGAACCCCTACCCGAAACTATAGGTCTCCCAGGGGGATACAATGGGTCTTTGTGTATTTTAGGTAAAATGTACAGATACTGAGAACTGGGCTCATCCACCTTCAGTTGCCCACCCACCTGTGTCGTAATGATACCCTGTTGCACTGATAAATCCAAAAAATCATCAATTTCTCTCTTAAAGGAAAGAGTCGGATCCACATTCAGTGCCATATAAAAACTAGAATCTGCCAACTGTCGTAGAACTTCCTGATTATATAATGAATAATCCAAAACCACAACTGCTCCTCCTTTATCCGCCATAGTTATAACTATGTCATGATTAGTGCTAAGCTCAACCAAAGCTTGTCTTTCTAAGGATGTTAAATTATTTTCGGTAAGACCATACAAATTGGAGAAATGTAACTCCTTCATTACACACTCTCTGAAAATGGACACATGTTTGTTCATGGGAGGGACAAAATTAGATTTCCTAAACTTGAAATCAGAAGATCTTTGAGTATATTCCTGATCTGCAAAAAAGATTTTCAAATTAAGTATTCTACAGAATTCATCAACATCTTGCAATAACTGAGTTTCTGAAACCGAAAATGAGGGTACAAAAGAAAGCCCTTTATTCAGCAGTTTTATATGTGTTGGAGAAAGTTCAAAAGAGGAAATGTTATGTATGTTATCATTTATGTCACCATTTGTTGTAACAGGGACTGCAAAGTTATGTTGCCGGAATCTGTTCTTATGCTTCTTACCCCCCCGCCTCCTACCCCTAGCTCTAAAGGGGGGGGCTGTTTCCTTTTCGCTGCTGGGGACACTTGGCGTAGGGAACCTTCCCCATCTGTTAAGGAAGAAGCTTCCTCCTCTGATGTAGTATCAGACATTGATTTATGTTGTCTTAAGATGGACCTTGGTCTTTTCTTATTATTATAACTATTATTAGATCTAAAATCCTGAAATCTAACTGATTTTTGATTTACAAAAGGTTTCCCTTTTTCATAGTCCATCAGATCACGATTAAACTTATTAATCTTCCTTTTTGTAAGTTGTTTTTCCAATAATGAGAGGTCCTTAGCCAAGTCTGATACTTGCTGTGAATATACCACTTCAGATTTAAATTTTTCTACCTCCCCACACAAATTTTCAATCTCTGTAAGTTGGCTCTGAATAGTCCTGTCATAATACCTTAGTAAACAATCAACAAATTGCATAGATGATGAATGTTGTGCCTCCGCCCATTCTTTGGAAAGCACACTATCTATATTGGCCACAATGGGTTGTATACGGACTCTTAGTCCCCTAGGAGTAATATCCTTGACCTTGTAGGCTTTGAAAAGTTTCAAATGCCATACATTTGTACGTAATGCCTTCATTTGTCTATTAAGCTTAGAAAACATATTGTTGCATTGTGATGGAACATCCAATACTGAATTTGTAGAGTTTGGTCCTGAAATATTGCTTAAACCAAACACCTCCAAATTATCTTGATCGGCCGAAAGGCCCTTTAATAACTCCCCAATGTCCATGATTTCAAATATAAAATACTCCAATACATTAGAATATACGGATCCCAAATATCAGAGTGACCTTGAAAACACCCAACCCCTGTTAATTCACATATATAATGTTGTCCATGTTAGGTGTGCTGTATTTAAAAATTATTCAGATAAACTGAACCCTTTAGCTTTCTTACCATAAGTGGCCCAATATACAAGAAAAACTCTTCAAAAACCAAGACCTTCATCTTAATGGGCAATATAATAAAACAAATAATCAAATAATGATATCCGGAAATAATTCCAGAAAAAATATGTTCATTTGGATAAATAATCCAGCTCTAAAAAATATTGCCCTTCAATAGGCCGACATACGTCTCTGCCAAAACTCCATCATATATTCATATATTGCCACCGTAAGATATAATATTCACCACCTCCCATGGACTAATCAGGATTCTACCTGTTGTAACCATACATCCATCTCAAGCAGTATTGGCTGCCTTCAAGGCCACTCAAAAAGCATAATATCACTAAGGCCCCATCCATTCATACCAATCCGACCCAAAGCCCATTGGGTCTTATACTAATTCCTTACAAAAGGTATATATTTTTTGTTTGAGGCCATTCACCCATATATACATAATATTATTAGGTATTTTAATAAGCCATCGCAATGCCACAACTGTTTATAAAGGAAACCCTCTGACCCACAAGGCCCAAATAAACACTGAAGTTCTCATATTTATAATCGAATATAAGGTAGGATATCTCCATTCACTGATTAAATATTAGAAAACCATTGAGGTTGTTTAAAGTGAAATTCAAAATGGACACAATTAACCATAAACATTTTCCAAAGTTATTAACACATGCCCCTGGAAGTCAAACAAAACATACCCTATCAGTATGTATTGAACACCACTATTATAACCCATGCCTCACATTCTGCAATTCAAAACTGTCCCGTTATTTATTTCCTATCACTATAGTTGTTATTATTCATACCCATTGCACATAGTCAGACCGTTAGATCCCACTAATGTACATAATCAGACATTTAGATCGCACTAATGTATAACTTCCATATAAACCCACAGATATATGGGCTAGAAAAAGTTATGTATCAATCAAAAAACAAAAAAAAATCATATAAATTAATAAACAGAAAATTAATACATTAAACAATGCAAAAAGTCCAAATATTGTCCAAATTGCGTTCCCAATTATGAAATTGGCCCAACAAAACGTCCAAAAAGTCCATTAATTCAAACGCTCCGTATTCGTGACACTACAGTCCCTCCGGTTATTGAAAATGCAGAATTTGTAGATCCCAGGGCCCAACTGAGATAACAGTCCCGCCACATAAACGGCCCATATATCCAGATAGTTGAATCTTAAATGCGTTGATTAGTGGCACAAACACAATCCCTTTGAAAATCCAAAAAATTATATATAAATGACCCAATGTCCCAATGTAGACAAAAAAGTACCTCAATTGCGAACCAAACAAAATGGCCGTCAATACGCCAACAGTTCGCATTAATAAACATAGAAAAAACCTCTCATCCGAAAAGGTTGATGGATTGTATCCCCGTAGACACAAACAGTCCATGTAACACCAAGGTAAGGTCTCCCGTAAACTTTTAAACTCCAACTCGAACCAAACGAACAGCGGTTCATGAACCAAATGTCCCCAGCGCGAAAAGAAACAGCTCAGCAACTCCACCTAAGGTACGCGCACGCCGGACAACGTGCACGGCTCCAAAACCAAGTAAGCATTCAAAAAACATGAGCCAGCACGTACGGTTCCATCGGACCAACTTAATTAAGAGCTTAGCCAAATAAGCTACTTGAATGTCTGTGTAATTCAATAATGTCCACCCCTCCCATCCAACATTTGTCTAGAAAGCCCATGCAGGATAACCCAAAGAAGAATTTATGACTACTTCTCCTTTCATCATTCCATCCTGCCATCCAGTTATCAAGTTTAACTTTGAAAACAAATAGAGTACAGATTTGTTTGACATGTAAAGGAAACTTGTTCCACGTGAATGGAATGCACTGGGTTTGGTACTTATCCCACTAATGAATCTTATTTATATGCTGATTGCAATGGTGTTGAGGACAAATTAGTTCTGAGGAGATGCAGTAGATTGAATAAGGGGAAGGGTCTTTCATGAATAGAAAATCAAGACATGTATGAATTTGTGAATGTATGAATTATACACCCATTAGTAACACCAGACAGATATGCAAGGATATGGAGTGCATCATATCCAAGCTCAATAATTCATGGTTCTTCATTGAAACCATTTTGGCTTTGTCAAGGAAAGATCCCATCATCTTCATATGCTTGTAAAATTCTTTGACAAGGTCACCAGAGTGAGTCAATGTTCTTGCAGTTCACACTGTCTATCTTGACCTTGGTGAAGCTTTTGATACAATCCACTGTGCATATGTTGTTAATTAGCTTACTAAACTTAATGTAAACTTCTACATTGCCTGTTGGATAGTTAAATGGTTGACTGACATTACCAATGTAGACTAAGTTATGGGAGCATCCTCTGAATGTAAAAATATTGCCAGTGGTATCCCACAAAGGCTTAATACTGGCCCTTCTTCCTTTGGCTTCCATTTCTCTGTTATACAGTCTAATGTACTCTAGTTTGGGTTTTCTGATGATTGTAAGCTGTGTGCAGTTGTCAGCTCAGTGTTCCACATGCAGTTAATTCAACAAGGGATTTACTGTGCTAACACTTAACATAATAACAATGGCCTTATGATGAATTCTAGGAAATGCAGTGTAGTTCTATTTGGAAAACATTTTTTTTCATTGTATAAATGACACAGTCTCCCAGACTGATATTGTTACTGGACGCTTAAGTGCTTGTGTTAGCAACTCACTATCATTTAACCATCATGTCTCCACAACAGTTAAGAATTCTTAGTTCTCTGGTACTTTCATAATGCCACCTTAAAATATAATACTGTTTTTGGCATGATCATCATCATCATCAACCCCTTTTTTCCATTTCATCATGGAATCATGGTGCCATGGTGTCATGCCAACTATAGCCACATCTCCTGATTCAGAGTCTATCTCCTACCTTCTTTTCACAGTTATGCTTTACTCTAGCAGGTCTTTTGTTACAGAATCCATACAGCTCTTGGCTAGATGTCCTTTTCTCATCTTGCCTTCTTTCTGTTTCTCCCAAATTATTTTTATCAACTCATCAGCTTTCTTGCACATGTGACCAAATCACTGTCATCTGTTCTCCTTGACTTTGTCTTCAACCATGGCTAATGTTGCTTCTGCTCTGATGGTTTCATTTCTACACTTTTCTACAATATGCATCCTACTACCCATCTCAGGCACTTCACTTTATGCTTCCTTGGTTGCTCAGTTTTCACTGGCCAGGTTTCTGTGCCATACAGAAACATTGGTCACCCCACAGTTTACCCATGTTACTCTTCAACTTCCTTGGCATTCTTTTGTCATACACTACCCCAGACAATTTGGCTGCAGCACCATAGATTCTAGCAGACCTCCTCATTCAGTCTTAACTTCTCCAAAACCACCCCTCAAAGACACATGAAGCTGTTAACTTGTTGCACTGTTTTCCCTTCTATCTCAATTTTTGTTTTTTTTTTTGTTTTGCATTCCAGTCATACCATATAATTTACATGCAGCATCTTTCTTGAAGTGTTCCCTCCAGTCTGTTCGCTAATGTAGTTTATTAGTAGTATGAACAAGAGTGAGCCCAGAAATTAACCCTAATGCTCACCCAGTCACACTGGTAATGCCTCTATGAGTACAAACACTGTTTGTACTTGTGTCATCGGGTCCTTGTACGTAGCCTGCACTGATTCTACCCATGTTTTGAGACCATTTTATATACCTTCCTCAAGTCAATGAATTCTCCTTTGGACTCATTCTCCTTTCCTCATTTCACTTCTTCTCCACTGTCTTTATTACAAATATCGGACTAGTTGTATTACACCCTGATTTGAATGGAAATGACTCATCTCCTGTGTTACTGTCTGCTACTCTGATAATCAAATACACAATCACCCTCTCCAGTACTTTAATGCAGTATTACAGGAGTGGGATAACTTTGTTCTGTCCATATTTTTGGATGTTTCCTTTGTTGTTGTCTACTGTCACTGAAATATTTATTCTCAAGTCATTTGAGATACATTTTTCTCTCCATATGAAGAATACCATAAGGAATCACTTTTCCCTCTAATGCATACATCATTATAATATCTGCTGTGACTTCATCCGAGCCTTTTATTTTTCCTGTATTAATTTTCTTTATTGATGCTCATACTAATAGGGTGGGCTTTTCTTCATTTTTCACTGTAGGTTGTGCATGGGGAAGTACACCTCTATGGGTTTTTCTACATTCAGAAACTTCTAGAAATACTAATTTCATCTGCTTTGATGGTTGTTGGACTGTGAGCAGATTATTGTCTTTCTAAGCAAACTGTGCAATGAGAGTCCTCAGAGATTTTTAACTAAAACAGTTACTAGTCTTAAGTCACTTAGTTACCCAGATTGAATGCAAGCTTTCTCCTTGTACTCAGTTTGTTGCCACATTGTGTTCAAAGGATAGGGAGTTGTCTATGAAGCTGCTGAGATCTCTAATGACTGCATCAGTCAGGAGTGAGATGTCTAACCTATAAGCTGCTGTTGAGATTTATTTGACAAAGGTGACAATGTCTTCTTTGCATTAATTTAAGCCAATTTATAATACACCATTAATCAGTATGTTTTAGCCCTTACTACAGAGATGTGGTATAGGATGATGAACAAGTAACACGTTCCAGCTTCCAGTCATTTGCAAATTTAGTTGGCCATATGTCTGGATTAGTGGTTTAGAGATCCAAGAAGTACACATGGAAATGAAGGCGTCATAGTGTTGACCTTGTAAGGAGTACTACTGAACAAGTGTTACCGATCTGTGTATTCTGTACCCCACTGCCCTACTATGTAACAAATTAAACAGGAAACATGAAAACAATGGAAAATTACAAAGAACCCTGGCCAATTAACTTCTGGCTTAGGAGAAGAGGATGGCGTGCTTTGTATTCCACTTTGGTAGGTAGTGAAATAAGTTTGGTAATAGTTTCATGTTAGTTAGCATTTTTTTCTTCAGGGATGCTCCACTTTGTATTATTTTAGTCAGCATATTTGGGGTTGAATTTTCATTGAGATCATAGCATGGGTATTTTGCGAGTCAATTGAGGTTGTACGTCTAATCATTGTTACGCACTACTTGTTATTGATAAGGAGAGTTGTGAGATATTAAGGAAAGACGTATGGTAATGAGAGTTTAGTATGGATGTACTGGTGTGGGCTGTAGGTAGAGTTGCTTGTTTGTATGGTTGGAATATTGTGATACTGCAGTAAAACAGCTGAGAAATGAATATGAATTTGAGTTAAGGAAAACATGTCTCAGCAGTCAATGCATGAGAATCTGTAGAGTTTGAGGGATTGTTTAGGTGTAGGTGATAAGGTTTGAATGCAGTAGGAGATATTGCTTTGTTTAATTCGTATCTATTAGGTAGTTGAGATTTAAGTTTGAGGAGGTAGTATTTGATTTGTAAGATAGTAGCTGGGAGGGCAGGGATCTGTTGTTGATTTTAATTGAGGATAAGTAGTTGATTTTAACTGAGGCTGAAAGAGAGGATGGCAACAGTCAAAAACTCAAAACAAATGAACACTCTCAAGGCTTGTGGCACCTCTCTAATGGCAGCCAGGAAGTATGGTATTAACAGGACCCCATTTTTACAGTCTTCCTCAATAACGTTTTTCAGCATTCATTATAATATTCAAATAAAATGTTCCACTTATCCATCCATCCATCTGGATATAATGCACTGAGATTTTAATTGACTAAACTTAAAAAACGTCCTTAGGTATCCCTACCTTGGAAAATAATAAGATTATCTCCATAGCTATAACTTTATGGGAGCAATTGTTTTGGTATATTGGCAGGTTAGAAGGTAACTAATGCCAGTGCTTAAAATATTTGTATATATGTACATACGTATATATGTATTCTAGAATATAATTTATTACATTCCATATGCAGGGAATCACTAGTAGCATGTTTTTCAGATGCCATTATTTTGCTATCACTAGTAAAAAATCTAGCTATGTGACTATTTTCGAAATTTAAAACAGAGAATGTTTATTTATGATATTTTTCTTTGTTTCCAACATTTGATGTAGGTTTTACTACATACAGGTCTAAACTGCTAAGCCTTAGACCTACTTTCACTGCTTAGCAATCCTTCTAATAGTATAAAAAAACTGTTAAGAGTCAGAGTAAAATCACTTAAATCTGACACAAAGCTGAATATTTTTACCATGTTATTTTTAGTATATTGACTATTAGGATGTAACCACAAATTAATTGGATATTTTAAGGCAAATAGTTGTGATAATTGTAATCTTACCATTTTGTTAAAAGAGAAAATTTAACTACAAACCTTTTGAGCTTATATCCCTGAGGTAACACCATCTCGGGCAGGTAACATCTTTTTTCATAATTTGGAAAATTAGTCACTTGCATGTATGTGAAGGCTTTAAGGTGGGCTGAAAAGATCCTGGCCCATTTGGTTGTCTCATCATTCTGCTGGACATACTACTTGCAAGAGACAAGATGTGTCTGTAGGTCAAAAGCCCCATGTCTTAATGGCAGAAATGTCCTTGGTATAGCCACCAATCTGGCCACTGCTACTATCCCTTCAATTATGGTAATGATGGTCTGCAGTAATCGTTCTAAAATTGTCATACAAGAAAACAGGCCAATAAACAGGTGCATTCAAAAAAGGGTAAAAAAAAAATCAAGGACATATCATAGGACTGTCTCCTTAACAGTGATGAATCTTAAACAGGTAGCTCCTTTGTTACCAGCTTATGGTCTTAGGACTTTGAGATACAAAGTGTGGCAAAAATAATCGTTGCAGTTCACCAGTGCCGAGCACTGAAGGAAGCAGAGACATTAGTCTTAAAACACATTGTTGCTTATTGTACAAAATAAGGTAAAGGGTATAGGTTCTTTTCAAAGAAAACCTTCAGCTAATGACAAGTCCATAGCCAGTACCTTCAAAATAGTTCCATACCTCAGAATTAGAGCTTCTTTCAGTAAGTGTCCCTTTCTTTCTCTCTCTCAGTAGTTCAAGACTCTTTTACTAGGAACACATTTCAGCTTCATCCAGTTGTCTTCTTATGGATATCTATGTTGACTGTCTCATCTTGGGTTGCTGCTCTAGAGATCAAATCACCTTCACAAAGGCAAGCAAATTGCAGGGACTCTTTTCAGTCCTTATTTTAAATGAGTCTAATTGCTTGATAAAATAAACATGCTCTGGCTAATACAGCAAATTCTTTGCCTGTTCTTAAAGAAACCTTTTTTAAATAAGGTAAATAAACATTCCAACTTGAAACAACAATAATCATTTACCCAAAATTAACTACAAAAGTGGCTAGAAAAGATGTGCTATTGTGCCTTTAAGGTCAAGGCAAGCAAGCAAGGAATGCATTAAGAAAATCAGGGTGGAGCTAGATACATGCAGAATTTAAAGGAGGTACAGCTGCTAAATGTCAGAGATATTTAAAAGAGGGTAATAGAGGGAGTGTAAGGTTGAAAAGGAAAGTACAGTTGTGTACACTTACCATAAATGTAGATGTTCGAGTGTCTTCACTGTTGCAGTCATCACATTTGGGTTATCCCTGCTGGGGTAGCCGTCGGCTGGCCTGAATACCAGAGACTTAGTATTTCTGCATCAGTTGCTATCACTTGAAGACTGACGTCAGGTAATCAAGGGGTATAAAGGAAGGCAGCCGACGCCATTACATCAGTTTTTCTTGCCCTAACCGGTCAGGAGCCCCCAAAGTAAGAGGCCAGGCCCTGGTGGCAGGACCTCACCAGTGGAAACAAAATACCAATATGCCCCTTCTAAGGAAAGGAGAACAACAAGGAAGAAAGGTAACAAAAAGAAAAAGGGGGATGAAGTTAGTGAAACCAGGACTGCAACAGTCAAGACACTCGAACATCTACATTTATGGTAATTGTACGCAGCTATACTATGTTCTTTGTATTTCACTGTTGCAGTCATCACATTTGGGTAGATTCCCAAAGCTGAGGAGCTGGGTGGTGGCAGTCAAGGAGGCTAGGGGCTGGCTAGCATGCCCTGCAAGACTGCAGAGGCAAAACCTGCCCTGGATTTAGAAAAGAGAGGCAGGTGGTAATGTTTGATAAATGTGTGAACAGATATCGAGGTGGCAGCCTCTAGGATGTCCCTGGTGGGGACTCCTCTGGGGAATGCTGCAGAGGTGGAGGCTGCTCTGGTGGAGTGGGTCCTGACTCCCTGAGGGGAGGCTTGCCATGTTGCTTGTAGCAGAAATGGATGCAGTGTGCTATCCATTTGAAACTGGCTTTTCCTACTGCCCCTAAAGCAAAGCTAACCAGCAGTTGATCACGTTTTCTGAAGGGTTTAATCCTGTCCAGATAGTATCCAAGCTGTCTGTGCACATCTAGAGAGTGCAGAATCCCTTTCCCCTTGTTTTGAGGGTTACGAAAGAAGCTGGGCAAATGGATGGATTGATTGAGAGCCACACTGGAAACCACCTTGGGCATAAAGGATGGATTAGTTCTGAGAGATACCCTGTCTGCATGGAAGATGATGAAGGGTTCCACTGTCATGAGTGCTTGCGGCTCAGAGGCTTTTCTGGCTGAAGTGATGACCAGGAGGAAGGCTGTCTTCCAGGAGAGAAAGAAAAGTTGCAGAAGAAAGCTGATTCAAAAGAGGGGGGGTGCTTTTTTCAAGCAAAGTTAAGGTCCCAAGCCAGTGTTGGTTCCCTTCTGGGGGGCCTCAGGTTGTTAGCCCCTCTGAGGAACTGTTTGATCAGAGGGTGTGAAACAAGAGGCTGCTTAGTGGGAAAATGAGTGGAAATAGCAGAGGTTTGAATTTTTATAGAGGAGAAAGAGAGACCACTGTGTATTAGGTCAGCTAAGTAATCCAGGATGAGAGGGATGGAGGGCTGTGCCGTATTGGCTCCCTTAACCTGGATCCAGGTGCAGAACCTTTTCCATTTATCTACACAAGACTTTCTGGTGCTAAGGCTGGCCTCTCAGATAACATCCAGAACATGTTTACTGAGGAGGGCAGATTCGTCAGGGGTCAGGTTATAAGCCAAGCTGCCAAATTGAGTGTCTGCAATTGGAGGTGCTTGAATTCCCCTGCCCTCTGGGTTAGGAGGTTGGGAATCTGAAGAAGATTTCATGGGGGCAGTGGGGACAGGCTGCACAGCAAGGGGTACCAGTGCTGTCTGGGCCAGTCTTGAGCTATGAGAATGGTCCTTGGTTTTTCCTCCCTTATCTTGACCAGCACCTTGGGAATGAGAGGTAGGAGAGAAAAGGCATAGACCGAGAGGTTTACCCAGGGGAAGGACAGGGCATCTACTTTCCATGCCAGGCAGTGATGCTTCCTGGTGCAGAATTTGCTGAGCTGATAGTTGGTGTGGGAGGCAAAGCGGTCGACCTTCAAATGCAGGGAAGAGGCTGTAAACCAAAGGGTCATGGCCAGCCTGCACAGCAGGTAGGAGTGAGGCCTTCCAACTTCTTGATGCACTACATCACTGTGATGTTGTCTGTTTTGATCAGGAGAACCCCTGGAGAGAGAAGGGGTTCAAAAGCTATCAAGGTCTGCTGCACAGGCATCATCTCTTTTAGACTGATGTGCAGGAGGAGTTGCTGGGGGTTCCATTGGCCCTGTATGCACCTGCCATCCAGGTGTGCACCCCAAGTGTAGTCTGATGTGTCTGTGGGGAGAAGGGCAGTCCCTTGTTGTGGGAGTAGGCTGTTGCCCACCAAAGAAATTCCTCCCTCATGCAAGGAATAATAGGTAAAAGAGTTTCCAGATCTTGAGGGTGTTGACACCAAAGGCTGTTTAGGTACCACTGAAGTTTCCTCATATGGAGTCTGGCGTAGGAAATAGGACTATGCAGGATGCCATGAACCCTATGGCTTGCAGGATTTCCCTTGCAGAAAGCTGGGGCCCAGTGGCCAGATGAGAGAAGTAAGCTGATAGGAAACTTTGTTTCTCTGGTGTTAGGAATGCCATCTGGGATGCTGTGTCCAGACTTGCTCCCAGGAAGATTATCCTTTTGGTGGGTACCTATTTGGATTTCTTTTCATTGATTGTGTACCCTAAGGAGGTTAGTAGGTCCTTTACAAAGGCCAGGTCTTTGAGCAGCTTTTCCTGGCTGGTTGCCTGAATAAGGCAGTCGTCTAAGTAGGGATAAATTTGAATATTTGTTTGTCTGCAAAAAACAATGGCCGGAGCCAGGCATTTTTTTGAAAACTCTGGGAGAAGTAGATAAGCCAAAGGGAAGTGCAGAGAACTGAAAGTGTTGAGACCCTGCCCTGAAGTGAAGATATGTTCTGCAGGACTCCCTGATGGGAATGAGGAGGTAGGCCTCTTTTAGGTCCAGGGTGACTAGCCGAGCGTCCTTGGACAGCATGGGTAGCAGCTGCTGGAGGGTGAGCATTTTGAATTTTGGGATCACCAGGAAGGAGTTTAGAATGGACAGGTCGAGGATGGGGCACCAGGTGCCCTCTTTTCTGGGTACCAGAAAAAGTCTGGATTAGAAGCCTTGGCCTATCTGCTCTGCAGGATCATGTTCTACTGCTCCCAAGCAGAGCAGGGTATGGATTTGCTTTTGAGCCTCTGCCCACTGATTCGATGGTAGATCTGGGAATCCTTTGGGGGTTGGAAGGGTGTGGAAGGAAAATCTGTACCCCTGAGACACAAAGTTTAGAATCCATTGGTCCTTGGTAATGTTGGCCCAGGTGCTTGAGTGAAGGGAGAGTTTTCCTCCTAGGAGTATGTGATGGTGGGCAGAGGCAAGGTAGGGAGGGGGGTGAGTCATTGTGAGTTTTTGCCATAAGGGAGTGGCTTAGAACTCCCTGGTTTTGAAGTGGAGGCAGTCCACTGCTTAGATCTCTGAAACCCATGGGGCTGCTGTCTTGGATGTCTGTTTCCACAGGGCCTAGGCTGGCCCTGTTTACCAGGTGCAGGAAAGGACCAGTGCTTGGAAGGAACATGTTTTAGTGTTTAAAAATATAACTGCTATTCTATCTTTGTTGGTCTGATGAAGCGGATGTTATTCCAAGAATGCGCTTACCTACTACAATAAAGGACATACTGATTTTCACTGCTGTGTGGAACCAAATTATTTTTCTTTTTCTTGTATTCTCTGGCTTTTGCATCTGATTCTTTATTTGGTCCAAGGACTGTTTTCGCTTGGAAGGAAAATGCCTGCTGAACTTAGGGGGCTGTACCTGTAAGAAATCTTTAACAGTCTGCATAGATTTTGCTTTTTCTTCCAACTTTTTTAACACCTGTTCTGCTTTAGTACCAAGTAAGTTATCTTTGTGCAAGGGTGCATCCAATAATTTTGATTTGACATGGTCTGGCAGGAGTTGTTCCTTAAGCCATGCATGTCTTCTAATGACAGAGCCAGTGGCTGCTGCCCTGCAAGAAGCTTCTAGGGCATCAAAACTGCAGTGAAAAGTGTGTTTAGTTACTTGACCAGCATTAATTCCTGTAAATCTTGAGATTCTGCCCATGCAGGAAAGGAGGATTTTTTTTGTTTAAGGAGTTCCAAGGTATGTTGCTGATATTTAAGCATATGAAACTGACAATTGAGTGCCCTGATAGCAAGAGTAGCTGAGGTGTATACTTTTTACCCCATCTGTCCAGTGCTCTGGAATCCCTGTCTGAGGGGGTGGGATTCTTAGCTGAAGTAGCTTTAACCCCTTTTGGGACTTGAGTGATGACCTCAGGGTCCACTGCTGGGTTTTTAAAGAGATATTTGTGAGAGTCAGGAACTCTGTAGTACCTGCTTGGCTTTCTGTGAGCAGGAGGGAGGGCATCTGGAGTCAAGCTGGATTCAAGGAAGACATCATCTACCACATCTAGGACTGGGAGTATGGCTAATGGCCTGCGCTGTGGAAGGTCCAGGAACTATCTGAGTCTCTTTTTAGACTGTGGGTAGTCTTGACTCTCCCATTTGAAATGTTTCCATAAAGTATGCAGGGTTTCCCCAAAGGAAAAATCCTTTCGGGGAGAGGAAGAAGGAAGAGATTCCTCTGCATCAGAATCCTCATATGTAGAGAGGGGCTGCATGTCTTTGTAGTCAGATGCATCAGATTCATCTGACTCTTGTTCAGACAAAACATCTGGAGACAAATCTCTTTTTCTTTTTGTGGGAGCGGCTTAGCTTCCCCTAATCATGATTAGGTCTTCTGCCATTATAAGCATTTGTGACTGAGGCAAGGGACCAAGCACCAAAGAATGGCTGGAAGTCAGTTTCTTGAGGGTGGTGCGACCCCTGGGCCTAAGGAACTTGGTTGGTTTAAAAAGAACAGTAGCTGTGAAAGAAGGCATCAGTTTGTCTGGATTTGGTGTTGCAAAGGACTTCCTCGGGAGCCGGTGCCTGCACCGCGGCTCCAGACCCATCCAAGGTAGAGATGACTGCAGGATACTTAGATGAAAAAGAGTTCTGCAGCATACCGGACTCCGAAAGGGTCTTGGTAGAGGTCTGCGAATTAACTGAAGCTGGCATCAAGGGCTGTGAAAGCACCTCACTGAATTCTGGAGGACTGACGACCAGCTTGGTGGTAGCGTCGTCAGAAGGTTTAGTCCTATCCGGTCTGTCTCTGTCTTTATCTTTAAATTTTTTCAGAAGGTTTGCTGTCGGATGGCTTATGGAAGCCATATCGGAATTTGAGGACTGTAAATGGAAATATCTGGCTAAAATAAGGGCCCAACAATGAATAGTTCTGGCATTAAACAAAGCACAGAACTGACAACAAGGGACGTCATGGTCTGGGCCTAGACAAGTGATGCAGTAGGAGTGGAAGTCCCGGTGTGGTATTTGCTTTCCACAGGTGAGACAATTATTAACTTTTTCTGACATCGGTTAGTGCAAGAAGAAAGGATCCCCAACAGGGTACTTAGCTTTTGAAGACTTCAACTTCAATTTGGAAACAAAACTCAGGTAACGACCGACCGGCACTCATGCAAACTGCTTCTGTTTCTGGCTCCACAGCAAGAAAGACTGATGTAATGGCATTGGCTGCCTTCCTTTATATCCCTGATGACCTGACGTCTGCCTTCAAGGGACAGCAACTGACGCAGAAATACTAAGTCTCTGGTATTCAGGCTGGCTGAGGGCTATCCTAGCAGGGATAACCCTAATGTGATGACTGCAACAGTGAAACACGAAGAACATCTACAAAGTATTCTTCATCTATGTTTACTGGAAGAAGTAATACCAGAGATTTATGAGAAAATTCTCTGCAGTGAAGTAAATGAAAGGTTTGGAGCCGACCTCTGCTAAAATATGAGGGAATATCGCAAATGTTATTTTATGCCTGTAAGTGAAGAAGTGTTTGTTTCTAAGAAAGATTACATTTTTTTACATTGCTTGCTTTCTGATAGAACTGTTTCCTCATATCCACAAGCTGAAAAAAATCATTTGTTTTGTCATAGTCATAAGTATTCCTCAACTTTAGACGAAGACAAAACTGGCTTTATAAATGGCTTGTCTTGCACTCTGACCAAGGCTGCTACATTCTACCACACACAAACACATACACATACATATCTATTTATCTATCTATATAGATGTGTGTGCATGTGTTCTGCTTAAAAAAAGTCTAAACTGAAAAGGTCAGCATAAAAAAGGTCAACTTAAAACAGTTGACAAAAAATGCTGACAGGATTATTTGCATGTTCAGAGACAAAATCTCACAGCATGCAAAAAACATTTTTGCAGGGGGTAGCCCCCTACACCCCCATCCCCAGCTAATTAAATATACCAACTTTGACATAGCAGAATACTGAAAAATGGCTTATACTCCAACATCAGTGATCTTGCATAAATTCAAAATCAAAACCGCAAGCAGTCATAATGAAAAAAAAATCAATATTTTTGTTTGCATGGTCTGAGATTTTCTCTCTCTCCTTATATATATATATTGTTTTTATTTTTATTTTGCATTTGTTCACCAGGAGAGTCCAACTGGACATGAATCATATTTTCAGTGGACACCCGGGGAGAAAAGCTCCACAGAGGTTAGTAAAGAAAATGCTATACATTACACACTACACTAGTTGTTAAAGTACAGTACTAAAGAAAGTAAGGAGTTGTTACATGGTAATACTGTAATGTAAGCATAGAATAATTATACAATGTAAAATGACATTATGTGAAAAAGAATACAAACAGTTGAAGGGCATTATAGCCAGTTGGGTCTAGGACACATGCTCGACTAGCATATGTCTGAATCAGAAAACATCGAACACACATACACAAAAGCACTTAACATCGAAAAGCGCTTCCGTGTATGTGTAGTTCAAAAAAATAAATCTACGTTTCTGCAGGGGGGCTTTGTCCCCCTGCACCCCCCACACCCCCTACTTTATTATTCTCACTCCGAGATCGCACTACAGTGGAGAAAAGGGAATTTTCCCTTACCTGCACTCTACTCCGATCTACGAAACAGGCACACATACATGGAAGCGTTTGTCAATGTTAAGCGCTTTTATGTATGTGTGTTCAATGTTTTGCGATTCGGACATATGCTTGTCGAACATGTGTCCGGTTCCCAACCAGTTATATGATTACTTTCCTACAAAAAGATAGAGGGGACATGATTGTAGGCTTACACAGAAAGATCAGTATAGAAAGGTTTTTGTGTGTGTGTGTGTGTGTGTGTGTGTGTGTGTGTGTGTGTGTGTGTGTGTGTGTGTGTGTGTGTGTGTGTGTATTTACTGAAATGAATTAAGACTTCAGTAGATTGACCACCAAAATATTGACAACAAAATAAAAAAAATAAATAAATAACATGCAGTTTATACTTTGAGACTTAACTTTAGAGCATGCAAATAAAAAAAATAGTTTTTTTAGAAGAGCAAGCACCACCACCACCACCCCCCACACCCAACCCCTCGGTGTACCTTTATATGATAATCCCTGCTACTTAAATCTACCAATTGCAAGACTGCACAATACTGGAAAAGGGCATATTTTCAAGCCCCAGTATTTTATTAAACTTGTTCCAAAATTGACAGCTTTCCTGTTAACCCATTTAAGCAGGCAGGAATTCTGTTGAATAAAGCACCAGCTGACCAATTTCAGTGTTCCCATTTAACATAATGATCTGGTTCTTAACTTTTAGAGAAAAACAAGTGACACAAAAATATGTCACAGCATACTGAGATTGTTCTCACCATTTAGAAAAGCACACGCGTTTCAAAAAGTATAAAAAGTTGTGTAAATAAAAGGTCGTAGTGTTATAAAGAATGCAGTATAAATAAATAAAGTCTGTAGCAGTGTTAAGAGAGTGGGATTCTTTAATTAGCAAGTGAATGTAGCATTAAAATATGGCTATAAGACACAGTAGTTGCCCTTTTATGAAATAAGGCTTGGTATCCAGAGCAATAGCTCTGAGAAAGAAAATCAATCACAGTGAAGGAAAACCGGAAGAAAAGTTGAAATTGACCCTGGCAGAGAAATCCAGAGAGCTCTGTCAACAGACACTGTAGCCTAGAAGTGTACGACATTGTACAAGACTGAGTTAAATGTATTTGCTATGCTTTTGGTTAAACCACAAGATTTTATTTTTACTTGGAAGAATCTGAATTTAATTTTGTTTTGTAAATAGCAAACTGCATTTTTTAATCTGGTCTCTGCTGGTTTTACCTTTGACATTCCTGGATTGTGGCAGGCAAGTTGGAAAATAGCTATTGATGCTAAAATCATGATGGTGCACACATTTCTGCCAATGTTAGTACAATTTTCCTAAAAAGAGAGAGGAGGTGAGAAAGTCTGCAGAAACTTCTCTACCATGGTCATCTTGGTTCAAGGATCCATACACAGGTGCATTAAAAATCCAGTCAGATTACAAGACTGTCCCCACCCCCATCTTAATAAACAGTCTTGTAGTCTGCAGGGATTTTTTGATTGGCTAATCAAGCTTTATATTTGTCATAAGAGATGGAACTAAGCTGCTTAGACCACAATCATAGCAGACCATTTAACTGCAGAACCACTGAAAGCATTCATGGACACAGAAGGCACTGATTGCCAGTACTGGGAAATGTCTTAAAGGCATTACTTGCCAGAATAGTTAGTACCTTAGAGACACAATCTCAAAACTGTTCTAGCTAGGCTTTGTTTTTTAACAAAATAGTAAAATCACAAAGTGATAGCAACTGACATTCAAAAGATTTTTAGCTAATGTTTTGAGAAAAATGCAAACAACTACAACTTCTCTACGTAGATAAATGGATTCCACAATTAAACAGTATGAAATCCACAGCAAGAAACTTGGAATCTAGCCATCTTAATTAGAAAAGCAATTTATTAATAAGCTAAGCTTTCAAGTCCAAAAAAATCTTTCTCAGTGCTTAAAATCAATTAACATATTATTCCCACAAGTTTAAATAGAATCACCAGCCTCTCACCAAAAATAACACATCGCATGATTATTTAAAAACTATATAAAAATGACGTATTTAGAATATGTTCACATTAAATTGTATACAATTACATTAACTATAATAAATACTAGTAATGTGCAAATATATGTATTGACAGATAAGTTACCTAGCTAGTATATATTGTTCACACAGACTGGGAAAAATGTTCGTGGACTTGAAAGCTTTCCTTTTTAATAAATTTCTTTTCTAGTTAAGATGGCTGGATTCTGAGTTCTTCCTGTTCATTTTATACTATTTTACTTGTGGAATCCACTGAGGTACTTGGAGAAGTTGTTCTTGTTTGGATCTTTTATTCTTTACTTACATCCTTGTAGCACATCTTGAAAGCCAGCAATATGGGAACACAACCCAGGTGTTCTACTGATACATTGCACCATTTTTTTACTGGTTCGTGATAATCCATTTTTGAACTTGTATGATAATTCAAATGAATTGGGAAATAATGAGAACATCTTTAATAATGAGAACAATGAACTTTTAAAAATGATCTGCACATTGGAGTCAAAAGCTGACTGTTTTAAAAGACTCCAATGGCAGTGGCAATGTTTTTCTGCCTTTCTGGAAATGGGATTAGTTCTGAGAGTTTTAAGAATAACCAAAATGCCTACATAAGAGAACAGATACCCCGAGTTATTAAAGCAATGGTAAGAACTTAATCTAAAACTCAGCGGGGCTATATGAAGTTAATGAATGAGGTTTTATTTTCTAAAACTGAGACTGAACTTGCAGCAGAAATCGAATGTCTAGAAGATCATTTGGTTAATTCTACTGATTTCTCTAACATTTCTAATTAATTTAATACAATGCTAGAAAAGCTGAAGCTGTTTGAAAATAAGTTACTATTAACCAAGAAATGAAAACTGAATTGTGATTTGAATGACTTTAAAAATAATGTCTTCTATTGGCCGAAGACTGAGTGATGTAACACATCCCTGCTGACATATTCAGTGGTCTCCTTGAAGCTACAGTACAGGCCTTTTGTGTTGGCACCCAAGAAGCACCTTAACTACCTCTCATCTGCTGGTCCTATTTTCTAAGCAGAAAAGTGATTTTGCTCATTGAAGCCTAGTGCTCCTCATTTGGGTTGTCCCCTCCCTGCTGACGTATTCAGTGGTCTCCTTGAAGCTACAGTACAGGCCTTTTGTGTCGGCACCCAAGAAGCACCTTAACTACCTCTCATCTGCTGGTCCTATTTTCTAAGCAGAAAAGTGATTTTGCTCATTGAAGCCTAGTGCTCCTCATTTGGGTTGTCCCCTCCCTGCTGACGTATTCAGTGGTCTCCTTGAAGCTACAGTACAGGCCTTTTGTGTCGGCACCCAAGAAGCACCTTAACTACCTCTCATCTGCTGGTCCTATTTTCTAAGCAGAAAAGTGATTTTGCTGTATGTCCATTTTGTTTATACTGTAATTTATAGCTATCCTACTGTGAGCAGCACCCACGTGGAACCACCTAAGGTTGCTTACTCTCCCCTGCATGCTAGCGTTGTAATAGTAACTTTTCTCCCATTCCACTCATTTCTAGCCAGATGTCATACTCCCTCATGCTCCTGCTTGACTAGAGTCACCTGTGTCTGCTACCCTCAACATCTCTAGGTTGTCCTGCTTTCCTTTATCCTTTTCAGTCTTTCCTTTCCCATCTTGCACACTCTGGCTGCTGTATCTCCTTTTGTTTCTTCCTACCCACACTAAGCGACTGAATCCTGACTGTATACTGTCTCTCTAACCCCTCTTCCTTTTCCCTCTGTATAATTTTTTCCTGTATAGTACTTGTACCTTTATTTTTAGTATACTTACCTTGTTCCTTCTATGTTTTCCACCTGCATATCTAGCTATCATTTATCTCACTAAGCTCCTATTCTTACTTTCCTATCTACGTAGTGTTTCAGCTCCTCTGCTGAACTGATTGGCTACGCTCTCTCTACTCTAACTGTTTCCAAGTACTCTTACTTCCCTCCCCTATCCTCTACCCTCCACGCTCATTGGTTTTCTCTTTGGCTCCCCCTCCCCTTAGCCCTCTACACTCTATATGTAGAAGCTTCCCCTCCAAGGCGCCATCTTTAAATCCTCCTGTTCAGTATTAGTTATCCCCCTGGTCGACCGCGTGGTGTGCTGCCTGTAAGTGTCTGGTTTCACTTTGTTTTATCTTGATTTTTTATTGTAACACTTGTGCTTAGTTTCTTGTACCAGTTAGCCGATGGCTTACTTTATGCGTCTTTTGTCATAAATTTACTGCATAGTTCCTACTATGCACGGTTTTGAAACTAGCGTACCCGCTGAAATTTGTTCTGTGGTGTATTATCAGAAACGCCTTAGTTTCTGCCTTATTTAGACCCCTTGAATACCTAAATGTATCCTGGTTATTAGTAAACATACTTGGGTTACCTCTTGTTTTTCTAGATAGCCTAGCGTTTTTCTTTTAAATTACTTGGATCACGCACTCGTGTCCTGGATACATCTGAGATACTTGGGTTACCTCCTGCTTATTTATAGAAAGCCTAGCGTTTTTTTTTTCTCTAATCATTGTGTTGTACTGCAGTATACCCTCAGGATAACCGCGTGCATTAGGTTTGGTTAGACGTCACGCATCTTAGCTTAACTTAGTTTCTGCTGTTTGTATTGTTTCCTGTTTTAAGTAGAAAGCCTAACACTGTAGGCTGTGAATTTGGAAACAGCGAAGTCCTATTGTTGTGTAACCTCTTGTTTTTTTAGAAACCCTAGCGTTATTTTTTCATTTCATTTTTAAATTACTTGGTTCACATATACGTGTCCTGATGATATGTAAGGTACTTGGGTTACCTCCTGTTTATTTTTGTAAACCTACTGTTTATTTTTTGACTCCTTGTGCTGCACTGCGGTTTCCCCGAAGGAAGGACGCGTGCTTAATATTTGGTCCTAAGTAGCGTATCTTGCATAGCTTAAGTGATTTTGTTAAATCGCATCCTGTTTTATCTGCAAGCCTCTTGATTATTTAGTACTTTAGGCTGTGAAGAGGTTTATTGAGCGGAGTCCTATTGTAGTGTGTGACTACCTTATACACTGGATAGTGTTATTCCCTGTGGTTGTTCATTTTGCTTTAAACACGCTTTACGTTGGCTCTATACCTATACCCTGCATACTCAAGAAGACAGTGTGTACTAGGATAAAGAACATTTTAATAGCATTGTCCTGGGGCCTCCAACCGGGCGCACTTTCCATGTTATATTATGAGAATTGTACTAATGCATACCAGCTGTAACTGTTAAATTTGTACTTTACCTTACATGACCTGTTGCTATGGATTTGCAAATGTTTATATTCAACTGCATTTCTCGCTACTCCTGCACCTTTTCTCTCTCTCGCTAACCAACTTTGTAATCCCTTTTGCCTTTTTTTCCTAACCCACCTCTCTTGTTTCTTTCTAGCATTGAAGCCTAGTGCTCCTCATTTGGGTTATCCCCTCCCTGCTGACGTATTCAGTGGTCTCCTTGAAGCTACAGTACAGGCCTTTTGTGTCGGCACCCAAGAAGCACCTTAACTACCTCTCATCTGCTGGTCCTATTTTCTAAGCAGAAAAGTGATTTTGCTGTATGTCCATTTTGTTTATACTGTAATTTATAGCTATCCTACTGTGAGCAGCACCCACGTGGAACCACCTAAGGTTGCTTACTCTCCCCTGCATGCTAGCGTTGTAATAGTAACTTTTCTCCCATTCCACTCATTTCTAGCCAGATGTCATACTCCCTCATGCTCCTGCTTGACTAGAGTCACCTGTGTCTGCTACCCTCAACATCTCTAGGTTGTCCTGCTTTCCTTTATCCTTTTCAGTCTTTCCTTTCCCATCTTGCACACTCTGGCTGCTGTATCTCCTTTTGTTTCTTCCTACCCACACTAAGCAACTGAATCCTGACTGTATACTGTCTCTCTAACCCCTCTTCCTTTTCCCTCTGTATAATTTTTTCCTGTATAGTACTTGTACCTTTATTTTTAGTATACTTACCTTGTTCCTTCTATGTTTTCCACCTGCATATCTAGCTATCATTTATCTCACTAAGCTCCTATTCTTACTTTCCTATCTACGTAGTGTTTCAGCTCCTCTGCTGAACTGATTGGCTACGCTCTCTCTACTCTAACTGTTTCCAAGTACTCTTACTTCCCTCCCCTATCCTCTACCCTCCACGCTCATTGGTTTTCTTTGGCTCCCCCTCCCCTTAGCCCTCTACACTCTATATGTAGAAGCTTCCCCTCCAAGGCGCCATCTTTAAATCCTCCTGTTCAGTATTAGTTATCCCCCTGGTCGACCGCGTGGTGTGCTGCCTGTAAGTGTCTGGTTTCACTTTGTTTTATCTTGATTTTTTATTGTAACACTTGTGCTTAGTTTCTTGTACCAGTTAGCCGATGGCTTACTTTATGCGTCTTTTGTCATAAATTTACTGCATAGTTCCTCCTGCACGGTTTTGAAACTAGCGTACCCGCTGAAATTTGTTCTGTGGTGTATTATCAGAAACACCTTAGTTTCTGCCTTATTTAGACCCCTTGAATACCTAAATGTATCCTGGTTATTAGTAAACATACTTGGGTTACCTCTTGTTTTTCTAGATAGCCTAGCGTTTTTCTTTTAAATTACTTGGATCACGCACTCGTGTCCTGGATACATCTGAGATACTTGGGTTACCTCCTGCTTATTTATAGAAAGCCTAGCTTTTTTTTTTCTCTAATCATTGTGTTGTACTGCAGTATACCCTCAGGATAACCGCGTGCATTAGGTTTGGTTAGACGTCACGCATCTTAGCTTAACTTAGTTTCTGCTGTTTGTATTGTTTCCTGTTTTAAGCAGAAAGCCTAACACTGTAGGCTGTGAATTTGGAAACAGCGAAGTCCTATTGTTGTGTAACCTCTTGTTTTTTTAGAAACCCTAGCGTTATTTTTTCGTTTCATTTTTAAATTACTTGGTTCACATATACGTGTCCTGATGATATGTAAGGTACTTGGGTTACCTCCTGTTTATTTTTGTAAACCTACTGTTTATTTTTTGACTCCTTGTGCTGCACTGCGGTTTCCCTGAAGGAAGGACGCGTGCTTAATATTTGGTCCTAAGTAGCGTATCTTGCATAGCTTAAGTGATTTTGTTAAATCGCATCCTGTTTTATCTGCAAGCCTCTTGATTATTTAGTACTTTAGGCTGTGAAGAGGTTTATTGAGCGGAGTCCTATTGTAGTGTGTGACTACCTTATACACTGGATAGTGTTATTCCCTGTGGTTGTTCATTTTGCTTTAAACACGCTTTACGTTGGCTCTATACCTATACCCTGCATACTCAAGAAGACAGTGTGTACTAGGATAAAGAACATTTTAATAGCATTGTCCTGGGGCCTCCAACCGGGCGCACTTTCCATGTTATATTATGAGAATTGTACTAATGCATACCAGCTGTAACTGTTAAATTTGTACTTTACCTTACATGACCTGTTGCTGTGGATTTGCAAATGTTTATATTCAACTGTATTTCTCGCTACTCCTGCACCTTTTCTCTCTCTCGCTAACCAACTTTGTAATCCCTTTTGCCTTTTTTTCCTAACCCACCTCTCTTGTTTCTTTCTAGCATTGAAGCCTAGTGCTCCTCATTTGGGTTGTCCCTCCTGCTGACGTATTCAGTGGTCTCCTTGAAGCTACAGTACAGGCCTTTTGTGTCGGCACCCAAGAAGCACCTTAACTACCTCTCATCTGCTGGTCCTATTTTCTAAGCAGAAAAGTGATTTTGCTGTATGTCCATTTTGTTTGTACTGTAATTTATAGCTATCCTACTGTGAGCAGCACCCACGTGGAACCACCTAAGGTTGCTTACTCTCCCCTGCATGCTATCGTTGTAATAGTAACTTTTCTCCCATTCCACTCATTTCTAGCCAGGTGTCATACTCCCTCATGCTCCTGCTTGACTAGAGTCACCTGTGTCTGCTACCCTCAACATCTCTAGGTTGTCCTGCTTTCCTTTATCCTTTTCAGTCTTTCCTTTCCCATCTTGCACACTCTGGCTGCTGTATCTCCTTTTGTTTCTTCCTACCCACACTAAGCGACTGAATCCTGACTGTATACTGTCTCTCTAACCCCTCTTCCTTTTCCCTCTGTATAATTTTTTCCTGTATAGTACTTGTACCTTTATTTTTAGTATACTTACCTTGTTCCTTCTATGTTTTCCACCTGCATATCTAGCTATCATTTATCTCACTAAGCTCCTATTCTTACTTTCCTATCTACGTAGTGTTTCAGCTCCTCTGCTGAACTGATTGGCTATGCTCTCTCTACTCTAACTGTTTCCAAGTACTCTTACTTCCCTCCCCTATCCTTAAACCTCCACGCTCATTGGTTTTTCCCTTTGGCTCCCCCTCCCCTTAGCCCTCTACACTCTATATGTAGAAGCTTCCTCCAAGGCGCCATCTTTAAATCCTCCTGTTCAGTATTAGTTATCCCCCTGGTCGACCGCGTGGTGTGCTGCCTGTAAGTGTCTGGTTTCACTTTGTTTTATCTTGATTTTTTATTGTAACACTTGTGCTTAGTTTCTTGTACCAGTTAGCCGATGGCTTACTTTATGCGTCTTTTGTCATAAATTTACTGCATAGTTCCTCCTGCACGGTTTTGAAACTAGCGTACCCGCTGAAATTTGTTCTGTGGTGTATTATCAGAAACACCTTAGTTTCTGCCTTATTTAGACCCCTTGAATACCTAAATGTATCCTGGTTATTAGTAAACATACTTGGGTTACCTCTTGTTTTTCTAGATAGCCTAGCGTTTTTCTTTTAAATTACTTGGATCACGCACTCGTGTCCTGGATACATCTGAGATACTTGGGTTACCTCCTGCTTATTTATAGAAAGCCTAGCGTTTTTTTTTTCTCTAATCATTGTGTTGTACTGCAGTATACCCTCAGGATAACCGCGTGCATTAGGTTTGGTTAGACGTCACGCATCTTGGCTTAACTTAGTTTCTGCTGTTTGTATTGTTTCCTGTTTTAAGCAGAAAGCCTAACACTGTAGGCTGTGAATTTGGAAACAGCGAAGTCCTATTGTTGTGTAACCTCTTGTTTTTTTAGAAACCCTAGCGTTATTTTTTCGTTTCATTTTTAAATTACTTGGTTCACATATACGTGTCCTGATGATATGTAAGGTACTTGGGTTACCTCCTGTTTATTTTTGTAAACCTACTGTTTATTTTTTGACTCCTTGTGCTGCACTGCGGTTTCCCTGAAGGAAGGACGCGTGCTTAATATTTGGTCCTAAGTAGCGTATCTTGCATAGCTTAAGTGATTTTGTTAAATCGCATCCTGTTTTATCTGCAAGCCTCTTGATTATTTAGTACTTTAGGCTGTGAAGAGGTTTATTGAGCGAGTCCTATTGTAGTGTGTGACTACCTTATACACTGGATAGTGTTATTCCCTGTGGTTGTTCATTTTGCTTTAAACACGCTTTACGTTGGCTCTATACCTATACCCTGCATACTCAAGAAGACAGTGTGTACTAGGATAAAGAACATTTTAATAGCATTGTCCTGGGGCCTCCAACCGGGCGCACTTTCCATGTTATATTATGAGAATTGTACTAATGCATACCAGCTGTAACTGTTAAATTTGTACTTTACCTTACATGACCTGTTGCTGTGGATTTGCAAATGTTTATATTCAACTGTATTTCTCGCTACTCCTGCACCTTTTCTCTCTCTCGCTAACCAACTTTGTAATCCCTTTTGCCTTTTTTTCCTAACCCACCTCTCTTGTTTCTTTCTAGCATTGAAGCCTAGTGCTCCTCATTTGGGTTGTCCCCTCCCTGCTGACGTATTCAGTGGTCTCCTTGAAGCTACAGTACAGGCCTTTTGTGTCGGCACCCAAGAAGCACCTTAACTACCTCTCATCTGCTGGTCCTATTTTCTAAGCAGAAAAGTGATTTTTCTGTATGTCCATTTTGTTTGTACTGTAATTTATAGCTATCCTACTGTGAGCAGCACCCACGTGGAACCACCTAAGGTTGCTTACTCTCCCCTGCATGCTAGCGTTGTAATAGTAACTTTTCTCCCATTCCACTCATTTCTAGCCAGGTGTCATACTCCCTCATGCTCCTGCTTGACTAGAGTCACCTGTGTCTGCTACCCTCAACATCTCTAGGTTGTCCTGCTTTCCTTTATCCTTTTCAGTCTTTCCTTTCCCATCTTGCACACTCTGGCTGCTGTATCTCCTTTTGTTTCTTCCTACCCACACTAAGCGACTGAATCCTGACTGTATACTGTCTCTCTAACCCCTCTTCCTTTTCCCTCTGTATAATTTTTTCCTGTATAGTACTTGTACCTTTATTTTTAGTATACTTACCTTGTTCCTTCTATGTTTTCCACCTGCATATCTAGCTATCATTTATCTCACTAAGCTCCTATTCTTACTTTCCTATCTACGTAGTGTTTCAGCTCCTCTGCTGAACTGATTGGCTACGCTCTCTCTACTCTGTTTCTGCCCCGCTCCGCTCCCTCCCCTACCCCCTTATCCCACCCACCCCACGTACCCCTACCCTTATACCTTACTTTCCACACCCCCTAAGCAAACACACCTATCCAAACCGCTGACCTCAATTGTTAATCTCCGCCCACTGGTAACTACCATATCTCCCTTTCCCTCTTATCTCCCCTCCCTCCTACACCTAGGCTTATACCCTAGCTCTTTCCTCCACATTTCATTGACTTCTGCTATAGTCATAGCTCAATCTTTGCCCTGGTAGTTCCTTTTATCCCTTCCTCAACATGTCTTCTAAAAGTAACAAAACTCCATCCATGGCCTCTATAATAAAACAAAATCCAGCTAAGCTATTACCCCTGTTTATTTCTTCTCTAGTACTCACACTACCCTATCTCCTGACCTCTTATGAAATAAAATATAATTATCACTTTAAAACTTCTTCCAAACAAACTGCCTCAGATTTAATAACCCCAAATTTCACACATTCAAACATTACATCTACCTCTTGCTACCTCTTAGCCAAATATCACAGACTCTCCCATATTAAATCAAATAATCTCATGTTAAGGAAACTAAAATATTTACTGTTATTTACCGGTAAACCACACTTAGAATACAACCCCTCTACCCTGGTAGATGGTGATATACATCCTAACCCAGGACCCTCTATTATTTCCTCTGAAGCCACACCTACCATTTCTAACTCATCCTTTCCATTACCAACCTCTAATGCAAATACCTTACTCATAGGACACCTTAATATCAGAAGTGTTAACAACAAAGTCACCCATCTCCACTCTCTTCTTGAATATTACTCTTTTGACATCCTATGTTTAACTGAAACCTGGTTAAAACCCCTCACTAAAGATACTGAAATCATTCCCCCAGGTTACAACATTCTGAGACTGGACCGCAATACCCGCAAAGGTGGGGGAGTAGCACTCCTATTTAAGTCTGAACTAAATTTATCCTTAGTACCCTATGCTCCCCTGGAGAACACCAAGACTGAACTCCTTATATCAAAGCTACAACTGAACCCAAATAAAGCCATCTATATTATCTGTATCTATCTACTTCCTGGAAATAACTCCATAATAATAGAAAATATCCTTAGCTGGGCTTCATCCACCTACCCACAAAAAACTGTAATACTTGGAGACTTCAACCTTGATTGGTCCTCAGTTAATACTAATAACCCACTCTCTCATATTAATCTCCATGGCTTTACTCAAACAATAAACACCTCCACTAGGATTAATAAACCTAACAACAAAGAAAGTATACTAGATTGGATTCTTGTTAATAAACCACAACTACAATATCAAACCGGCACTTTGCCGGATGACATTAGCGATCACAACTTAATCTATATCATAAGAAAGAAGAATACCACTACTAATGCCCCTACCATCAGAACTTCTCGTAGTAATAAATATTTTAACCCTATCCTATTTAACACTGAACTAAATGCCTGTAACTGGAAACCTCTAAAAACTCTTCCTCTAGAAGAAGCTGTTCAATATTTTAACACCACATTTTTATCAATCCTAGACAATCATGCACCAAAACGAACTATCAGAGTCAAAACTAAACCTGCCCCCTGGCTATCTAAGGAAACAAGACAAAAAATGTTACTCAGAAACAAATCCTGGATAAAATGGAGAACTAGTAAATCTCCCTCAGATCAACAGACCTTCAGACACTTAAGAAACAGTACCAAAAAAGCTATTCTTTCTGACAAAAAAACTACTATAGTAACCTCCAACAAGCGAATCACAATAATCCCCAAAAATTCTGGTCAACCTTGAATAGACTTCTTCACCCCGGACAGACTACCACTCCCTCTCCCTCTGGGTCCGAAAAGAATTCTTCCCATGAAACTGCCAATGCTTTCAACTCCTTCTTTTACTAATACTATCAATTCACTGGCCTCCAGCCTTCCCATTGACAATTCTAGCATCCCTGATCTTGCATCTTCTAATCAACCAACTTTCATAATACAACCCATCTCCACCACCTTCATCCAAAAATGAATCCAAAAACTTAAACCATGTACCCCTTCGGCTGACCAACTTCCATCTGAATTCCTCCAAAAAGCAGCTAAGGAAATAGCCTATCCCATATCTATTCTTATTAACAGAACTATTAATGAAGGAACCATACCTGACATCTGGAAAATCTCACACATTATACCCTTACATAAAGGAGGAAATACCAATGAATACTCTAATTACAGGCCTATAGCCCTCCTGTCTCCCCTAGCAAAAATCATGGAAAAATGTGTTCACTACCAACTAATGAATCACTTAACTAAAAATAACATTCTTACTCCCTGTCAACACGGCTTTAGGCCTTTTCACAGTACTACCACTGCTCTCCTTTCCTTTACTGACTTTATAAACACAAACCGCAATAATAATATTCTGTCTTCAGCACTCTTTATTGATCTGTCCAAAGCCTTTGACATGGTCAACCACCCCCTCCTCATAAAAATCCTGGAATCTCTTGCTTTAGAACCAAAGGCTATCCATTGGTTCACTTCCTATCTCACTAACAGGAAACAGGCAGTCCTCTGGGATAACAAACTTTCCTCTCTTCTCCCAATTTCTCTTGGTGTCCCTCAAGGCTCTATTCTTGGACCTCTCCTATTCTCCCTTTTATAAATGACCTACAAGTAGCTATTCCCCAAGCTACATGCATACAATATGCTGATGACTCCACTCTTATTTGCTCAGCTAAAACCATACCAGAGCTTCAAACTATTACTCAAAATGTATTCCACACAGTAGAAACATGGTTCTTAAAACGCTGCCTACTTTTAAATGCTAAAAAAACAAAACTCCTCCTCTTTAAACCTACTACTAGGTCCCCCACATTAGACTTCTCCATCTTATCTATTAATGGCACCCTCATATCAGCCGACTCTACTACCAAACTGCTAGGTGTCATGATTGACAACAACCTTACCTATGATTGTCACATTAATAATACCATTAAAACTGTAAACAGAAAATTGGGCTCCCTCTACAGAATTAAAACATTCTTAACCCCCACAGTCAAAGTTACTCTTGCCCACTCTCACCTTATTTCAACTCGTCTCTATGCCTCACCAATTTACACTAACCTGAAGAAAAACAATCTCTCTAAACTGACTAACACATATAATAGTATTGCTAGATTTGTGACTGGTAATCCTTTCAGAACTCACCACTGTCTGAACCTTCAGAAACTTCACTGGCTGGAATTAGAAAATATGCTGCTTCTTTCCCAACTTTCCTTTGTCCAAAGAGCTTTCTATCAACCTAATAACACACCTGCACTTTCCAAACTTCTTACCCCTTACTCTAACCTGAATTCACTTCGCTCCTCTAGCAAACTCCTAGTAACTTTAACTAAATCCAACAACCTTGCTGGTGACTCCCTTTTCTCTAACGCCATTGGTAAACACTGGAATCAACTTCCTATTGAACTTACTTCAATTCCAACCCCTGTTTTGTTCAAATAAAAACTTAGAATTTACCTTAAAAATCACTGGTTATGTCCGTGCTTTAACCCCGACTAAAACTCTAACTCCCACAATTTTCCTCTACTCATCCCTCTCCCTCTCCTTTTACCTTCTTTCTACGTGTATGTAATACTACCATCACTTTATATGAGTTACCTCTCTAATATTCCTTCTCCTCCTTCGGGTTCATTTCTAACTACTGAAATCTAATTTTGCTTCTCAGTATAATGTAGTAATACTGTAACTAAGTAAAATATCTAAACTTATTCACCTGCTAAGTCTCATATTGTACTCTTGTGTATATACATTCTGGAAGAAATTTAAAGCAAATGTTTTCTTTTTATTGCATAATTCTGTATATTTTTTTTTTAACTTGTTAAGTAGTAGTTAGCGGAGCTTTTCTCCTCGGGCCTCCACTGAAAATGGACATGTATCCAGTTGGACTAGCCCGGTTAACAAATGTAAAATAAATAAATAAATAAAATTTACCTGCAGTATGTCAGCACATACAACTGCTGTGAATATGCAAGTGAAGACTACTAGTACTATAACTAATGCTGCTTCTTGTAACATAAGGAATAATGGTATTGTACCAAATGATAACTGTACTGCGACTGGAGTTAGTGAATTGGTAGGTGACCTAATGATTTGATACAGTTGGATCTGATACTGGTAATGATATTATAAACGTCAAGAGTAATGGAGTGCCTAAGGACTCTTCAAAAAGAGTTGAACAGAATAAACTTTGCCGAGCTGAAATAAACGATCATAGCCAAGCTGAGGGTGTTTTCTAGAATCACCACAAATCCACCTTTAGCTATCAAGTCAAATCAGTTATAAGTCATATGGACGATGCAAAATGAGAAGGAGGAGGCATTGAAGAAACACTTCCATGAATATGAGATCAGCCACACAGAATCGGATGGGACAGTTAACCTTCATGCAGGCAGGACCAACTACAAAAAGCAGAATTGTAAAGAAATAACTGAATGAGGATCTACTGTGGTTAATTTATCTAAATATACTTATAGTAATGCTGATCTCTCACTTTTAGATAAAGAGCTTACTTTTATCCCATCAGCAGAAGTCAGCCTTAATGATTCATTGAATTAAGACTTTTTGTTCAGAATTTAGATTTGAAGTTACTTTATAAGAATGTTATACAAATGACTAGTTGACAACTGAAAAGAGTTAGTGCACTTATTCCTGTTAACACACCTATTGTTAAAGCATTTTTGGTAGGTTTGAACAGGAAATATATATTTATTTTGAATATGAAGGGAAAAGATTTTATAACCTCAATCAAGATGAAAGAAAAGCTCTATATAAATTGAGCAGCATAGATGACATAGTAATAAAGCAAGCTGATAAAGGCAGAAAAATTGTTATAATGGATAGTGATAAATATATTGATTGTCTGTATAAGATTTTGTTGGAACCTTCTACATTTAAGAGAGTAGATAACATCTATACTAAGGGGTTTTCAGAATATTTATTTGATAACATAAGAAAGAATAAACACTTTTGAAACACTTTTAGAAATTGTGTTAAACAACTTTTTGATTTTTGACAAAAAATTTTTTCTTCAACATTCAGGTGTGGCTATTGTTTCCGCCTGCAGTGAGTTATTCACAAATGTTGCCATAACCAAATGGGAATGCTCCTACTTGTTGATATCTGATTTTATGAAGTCCTGTAAACTCTATCTGTGTTTCCTGGTTGATATCTTTATTGTTTTGGGTGATGACAGCAAGTTACTTCAGGAATCTATCATCTGTATTAATCAGACCACTGAATTCCTTAAATTCTCTTATGTGGCGGATAATGACAATATTGCTTTTTTGGACATCTGTCTTTATGATTCCATCAACAAAAAAACTGAAAGCAAAATTTACAGGAAACCTACCTTTTTAAACATGTACCAACATTATACCAGCTCTTACCCCCATCACCAGAAATGTGCTGTTGTTAAGGCACATTTTGTTAGAGCTGCATGCATGGCTTCTGACTTTACATTTTCCTTGGATAAATGTTAGCACATTAAATTTATGTTTTTGGCAAGAGAGTATCCTGTTAGATTTGTTGAGTCATTGACGTATAAGGTGATCAACAAAACAGACTGTGGCCATTTTAAACCCATTTTACAGCATGCCCACCCTCAAGAACCTGCCAGCGCATCTGATACTACTGTTGAGTTGATGGTCCAAAGCATACTTTTCTATAACAACATTGATTCCTGTACTGGCCCTTCCAGCAATGCTTGCAGGACTGATGCAGTTTTGGTCAGTTCATTTATTAGCCAGTACAACATGGACAGTAACCTGATTAGAGATATTCTTTATAAAAATTGAAGAATGATAGCCAGATTGTTGGTAAACTGAGTGAAAAACCTCTCATTGCCTTCAGGAAAGGACAGAATAGAATTTTAAGTACTTGGTTGAGCATTTTGGCATTCATAGCAGGAAAAAATGATCTTACAAATTTGAAGGTGTCTAAGTGTGGGAGCTGTTCTAGGTACAAATTTATTCTTTGTTGTGAGCAATTTAATATTAATGATTTTAAGTTTGGGATGAAGAAAGTGTGTAGCTGCCTTATCAAGGGTGTTGTTTATGCTGCTTTGTGTGACTGTTGTTCAGCCTATTATACAGGCAAACCTGAACACTGTTTTTAAGATCGTATATGGGAATATAACAATGATATTAAGCACAGAAAAGAAAGCAATGCTCTAACTAGGTGCACTAGCACCTTTCCTGGACACACCTTTAAGTTTGTGGTTATAGAGAGGATGCCAATGGAGCTCTGTCGTGGTCCCTGGAAGCTACTTTTAGAAAAACATGAATTGTATTGGTAACTGCAATTAAATGGTAGTAGATGGCCAGGACTTAATGGTTTTACATCTATTTCCTGTTTATTAAAACTGAAGGTTTAGAGAGGTTATTTTATTTAAATGTTATTTCAGTCTCATTTAAGAAGTATTTCAAGTGTTTTTATCTATTTTTTTAGTGTGTTTTGTCACTTTACATTTTTTGCTTTGCCTAGCAACCAGGTGATTGTGTCATTTCTATCATGTGACTTTTTATTATGTGATTTTTTTTTTTTTTTTTACCATATGGCTTTTTACCTGCTGCTATTTAAATGGTGTTCAAACAATGTGGTTTTATCTGAAGTTTATATTTAATAGACAAAATCACTAATCCACAGTTTTTGTACTATATTGCATTTTACCATTTACTGCATGTTTACTGGCCGTTGTACCTGTCAGAGTCTCTGTGGCCTGCAGGTTTATTATTTTTTTTTTTTTTTTTTTTTTGGTTTTTTGCTTTTTGGTTACAAGAGAGATTTCTAAACCCACATCTGTCTGTACAAGACAAAAACAAAGCAAATAATGTAAGACACAAGGCAACACATAAAAAAGCTGAATGCAAAACATATTTTAAGGTACCCTTTTCAGAGGGAGAGCAACCCAGAGGAAAAAAATAATATTTAAAGGATGGGGTTAATTTACCCCTGAGACAGAGGGACAGCTAAAAAGAAAAAGGAGATGGTAGTGTGCACTAATGGGTAAAATATCCTTCATCAGTTCCACAACAATATTCCTGTGCTAAGCCAAAAGTACAGGAATTCTAAGCAAAAGGAAGAGGGTCTATGCATCAGGTTCATAAAGAAAGGAAACAAGAAAACTTAGATGCTGTAGAAATAGCAACTGACAATAAAGAATTCTATTACGAGTTGCTATTTCTAGGAGATGAACTAGATGGTTTACCTTTATAAAGGTGATTCACAGTGGTGCGAATGCTCATATGAGTGACTTGTAACCACGAAAGTGAAAATGCTGACAGTCCGTAATGTTCAAAAAAAAGCAAATCGAAAAGCAGATTTGCTGTTTTTTGAACATTAATGTCGAACACAAAAAAAAAGAAGTGTAAAGCAGGGGGCAAGCCCCCATGTGCCCCCCATACCCACCTCTACTTTACTATTCTAACTCCGAGATCGCAACCATAGTGAGGAAAGGGACCATTTTCCGATCCCCACTATAGTGCAATCTGCCCCACAATGTCGAATGTGCAATGAGCAAATGTTACTGTGCATTCACTCTTTGCACATTCAACCCTTTTTTCTTTCGGCATTTGCAAAACTTGCAAACAGCCTTTCGAACAATTGCTGTTCGCCCAGCTGTGTTTCGCCTTTATAAAGGTAAACCAAACTAGACACTGAGATCACAGTGCTTGCATTGATAGGCAAGTAGAGAATGCCTTCTAATTCATAACAGGTTGACCTTCAAAAAACTCCAGAGTTGGCTGACCTTTCAACTGTCCAGATTTTTGCAGAATGTCCAGATTTATGCCTGATAGTTTTCATTTGTTCTTCATAAAATTTGTACTTTTCTGACAAATCAGTGAGGACTGTATTCACTAAATAATGAAAAACACTTGAGTTGCAGATTTCATATCCTTCAAAAATACATAATAACATAAAACCTTTTATTCTAGCAACTTTCTAAGTTTCTAACAACATTATTTAAAATTAACCCTATTTTTTGGCCTTTGTCCCCCTTTATTTTTTGGCTTTTTCCAGATTTCTTGTGCTTAGGTTGACAGGTATGTTGGACAACCCAAGTAAATTTTAAAATGACTGACTGGGAAGTTAACACTTTGAGCTGAGCAATGGACTATATATTAGAAGTTGTAAGTAAAGACACTGAGCAAAACATTCCTGCTTCTTACATGTGCTCTCAGAAAGTGACTTGGTGCACAGAGTAAGCATGGGTTCCAAATAAGTTTACATTTTAGCCAAAACACATAAAAGACATAGTTTATGTAGACAGGGTAACATGTCCCTCAGAGTAGCAGGTCAGAATCAGGAGGACAGGGTAGAGAAACTGAAGACTGAAGAATCCAAAATGAGTAGTAGCATGTGTTATGTAGTGGAACAAGTAATATGCTTACTAATACTCATCACAGAGCAGATGATCTATTTCGGTACACAGACAATCCAATAGGCATGAAACAAATGGTTTAAAGTAGGAGGTTAATTCTAGCAGAATGAAGTAGTTCTCCCCATTTGGGAGAGTACAAGTAAAGCAAAAACTGTATCAAAAGTTTTATAAACATTATTTATATATATATATATATATATATATATATATATACACACACACACACACACACACACACACACACACACACACACACACACACACACACAGAGCAGTGTTATAAAGAACTCATAAATAAATAAATATCTGCAACAGTGTTATACAGAGTTCATTGTAAATACATTGATATTTCTTTAAATGGTTAATAGTTCTGTTAACTTGTTCTTGTACTTGTTTCTATAAAACAGAAAAATACCTCATTATATTAGTAAGAACAGATTGGTTTGGGAGGTAATGAATGTAATATTAAAAAAGGACTGAAAGAAGTACAACAGAACATTTACCCTTTTGTGAATGAGGATGTGGTACACAGAGCCATAGTTCTCAGATTATTTGCTGAAGATTTCTGAACAAAGCCATAACTAATGGGTGGGGACAAAGAACCAAAATCAGAGACAGTTTTTAATATTACTCTAATTCACTCAAAATGTTAATAAACAAATAAGATGTGTAAACTATAATATCTGGCCCTATTGACCAACTGTAATTCTTACTGATTTACTAGAAAAATCAAAACTTTTATAAGGGTCAGGGCAAAAGTATGAGGTAAAATCAGAAATAGTCTGCAAAATTTTGGACAGCTGAGAGGTATGTTCAGAGAAGCATCTCTGACACAGAGAATAAACAACAGCAAAGAAAGACTTGAGATGAGAAACTAGAAATTGTTCCTGGCAGAGAAATCCACAGAGAAACCTACCAACAGAGATTGTTTCTCAATAACATAAGACTGGGTTAATGGTACTTGCTGAGGTTTTGGTTAAATCACAATCATTTTTTTTTTGCTTGGAAGAACCTTAATTTTAATTTTGTTTATATGTGATAAGCTGACTTTATTTTTTATAAGAATGGTGATGTCAGCTGCTTAAATCTTCCGCAATTTATTACACACACACACACACACACACACACACACACACACACACACACACACACACACACACACTCCACTCACTTCCAAATCTATGTTCCTTAGCTACATTGTCAAAATAATAGTGTGTTTCACTATAGCAAAATGTAGTCTTGCAATTGCAAATGCAAGCAAAATATAATGTAGCATATGATAGAAAATGATAATTTTCCATAAGGTGGGGTATGAAAACACTCACTCCTTATCTGCAATTACATTCTGTGTTTCTAACTAAAATGTCGATTAAGGGGCAAAGGCTCATAAATGCTAGAAAGGATACAAGTATCTAATGGTTGTGACATGGCCCACCTGGAAATTTCCAGATGTACTTATGAGCCAGCTCAAGATCATATACTTCTTTCTATGTTTGCTGTTTTTTTCTGTTTTTTTCCTCCATTTCCTGGCAATTATCAGCTCCCCATGACAAATCATCCAATTTGATCTCTGTTGCTGAGGTGAGGGGACCAGCTGGAGAAGCTATCTGGGCAGTTTGTATTCTCTGCTTAGTTCGCAACCCTGCTCATGTTTAGCAAGAATAGGAGCCATGCAATGGGCTGACTACATTTATTTCACTTTGCTTCTACAAAGCCTGTTGCCAGCAAGAATCCCTGTTCTCCCATCCTTAAGCAACAGGTGGTGGTTTCCCAGTCTCTGCCTGGGGAAATTACACCCATGCCCATAGAGCACCTGCCTAGTGTCCTTCCTCCCATGAGAGGTCAACAGACTACATGTTTTTACTCCTCTCTCTCTCTCTCTCTCTCTCTCTACTATTCCATTGCCAATGATGCTATTTGAACCCTTGCCACCTGGATCTGCATCAGGGTACCATCTCTTTATGCTACAGAACTAGGCAACATACGTCCCACTTTTGCTGCAGACTCAGAAAACTCTTGAATAAACCAGTTTACAACAGAATGTTCTTAAGGTTCATAGGTAAATACTAGGCTATCAGCCTACAGACTATTGTTTGTGTGTCACATTTGGGTTGCACAGCTAAGCTTATAAGGATTCTAGTGGTCTTTAACCTAATATAAACCTATAAACCTATACCTTGTATCTATGAGGCAGAGACCTTAACCATTGTGCCAACCCTGCCCCTTCCAACCCCATCTCCATTTAGGAATGGATGCAGTGAAGGAGTTTATTCCCTGATAAGATGCCCAAGTAGCAAATGTGACCATTTGCTCTTGTAAACCCTACAAGTCGAAGCCTTCTGGGAGGTGAAAAGAATATGAACTATGTCTTGAAACATTGAAGGTTCTCTGGCCATTATCAGAACTGGAGAAATCATGTGGTTAGTTTGAGGATAAGGAAATCCAGGTGAGACAACCTGGAAGGGTAGGGGAAAAACCCTGTATGGGATCCAGAAACCAAAGAGGCCTCCCTGATAGGAGGCCTGAGAAGGTAGAACCAGATTTGCTTGGACCAGTATGGAGCAATGAAGATCATTGTAGCTTTGAATCTGATTGCTTTTTGTAGAAACCTAGGCATCAGGGGAAGGGGGGGGGGATGCATAACTTAACCTGATTGGCCACTGTCCGACTAGATACTCTCTCAAGGATTGCCCCTTTGGGGGAAGTAGGGCAAACTAACTGCTGCACTTTGTATTCATTGTAAATGAAAAAATAAACATACTACTATGTCAGATATGTCTACTTGTTAGATGTCAAGAACTTCACTTAACTGGTCAGCCAACATTATGTTCACTTTCGGTGACCCCTCTTCACTCCTAACAAGCTGACCTCCCAAGCTTGTATGATGTTTCTTAAGAATGAACAGTGCAATGGTTTCTGTCATGTGGTGCATGTATATTTCCTTGTTACCTCATGCTATTAACATTTTCTCAGGAAGTTCAAATAACAAATATCTGCATCAGAAGCTGGGTACATGATGCCAACAATGACACTTGTATGGTTCATCAAGGATTAGTTCCTTAAAACCTACTCTATTGTAGCTGATAGATTAAATGAGCAACTAATTCTGGGCATAATAATGTACCAGAAGTTTTGACAACATGAGAGCTATGTTATGTTAGAAGATATACAGAGTGCAGTTACCTACATAGGAGTTGATGATGGCACTTTGCCCTCATCTAAAAAGTACATATAGGAGCTACCCTCTCAGTTTACCAATCTCAGCTTAATGGGTTCACTGAAAGTCCATATGAGCAGACAAAGTGGAAACATTTTTGTTGTTCTTATTACCATTTGTTTTGTTTTTAGCTGAAGTAGAATTATTTTATACCCCTTCATCAACATTCATAGCAAAATAGATCCGATCAAAGAAAAGGTGGCAAATGCAGTTTATAAAAGCAGTGGTGGGACTCATATTATGGACTGTCAATCTTATAGATGACCCCTCCCGTACAACCTATTAATCCAGCCTTGTGTACTTTAAAACATGTAAGCATAGGTGGATAAAACACTTATGTGAATGATGCAATTGTTCGAGCAGTCCACATGGGCTAATACTAATTAGAAATTCATCTGATTTATATTACAACACAGCATAGTGCTGGAAACGTGAGCTTGAATCATTTTGGCTCCCTCTTTCCCACTGTATAATCATGAGTAAGTCATTTAATGTCCTCTTCTTCACATACTTTCTCCTGAATAAAACATTGTTTCAGAGAAACAACATATTTACATAACATAAAATAAAAAGTAAGGTTTTATAAAGTTTCACATGGCTGTACAAAATACGCACTAGTTTATATACCTGTGTTATTTGTATGATCCTACATAAAGAACTGCTGTGAAAAACATATTGTTTACATAAAGCTTCAAAGTCTCTTTTGAAGCAACTCAAGCAAATCGAGGAATCCATCTCTTCAATATGATGGGCTATGTTAATTGCTCAGTTGAATGATAACCTAAGAAACAGCTTAATGCCAGCCCAGCCATGAGGCAAATGATTTTCACTGTGTGTTGTGGTTCACATAAATGAGTGTGAAGCTATAAATACATTGCTAAGTTTTCCTTTGCATACAATAGGATACTGAAGCTTTCTAATCTGTGAAAAGCAAAAACCAAAGCAAAAGTCTTGCTCAGTTTTGTTAAGCACTATCTCTACAAGTGAAAAACTCATTAAATCCATTTTGCTGCAATTACAGTTGTGTACGAGTAAAGCAGTGGTGGCTCGTGCTATTGGACTGCAAGACTGCAGCCCCCCCCCCCCAACTGAAAAATGAAAATAAAAAATCCTGGAACTTGCGCATGCCAAATAAAAAAAATCCCTTAACTTACACATGCATGCGTAGAAATTCAAATCCAGATTGCTGTTTAACCTGTCCAGATTCGGAAGAAGGCAGCAGTCTACAGATGCCCCAGAAGTCTATGGGGTTACAACCGCATAGACTGGAAGGAAATTGGACTGCAAGGTCTGTAGTCTGAGCATCAGAATGTATAGAGGCAGGCAGTGCATGCATGTGTACTCAGTCAGCATTCTGGCACCAAGAAACAGGCTGCATAACAGGGAACTGAGGACTGGGGAATTACAACTGGCTGGCTTAGCTGCTTAATGGGGAACTGAGGACCTTGAGGAATTATCAGGGAACAACTGCTACGAATTGACCTTGTCAGGAGCTGCTGCTTTCTTTGAATAGGGAAAGAGGACTCTGCATTGGAATACTGGCATATGGAGAAGGATCAGAGCACACTTTCAGGTGTGTGTGTGTGTGTGTGTGTGTGTGTGTGTGTGTGTGTGTGTGTGTGTGTGTGTATAAAATGCCTCAGTTAACTATAACTGGTGGCTAGACAGAGTCTGTCAGGGTACAGGTAGCAACAACTTGAATTCCCTACCCACCACCACTTGTGGAAAGCATTCAGATTTTTGCCTCATATTTTTGTTCTGTTCTGTTCCTCATAAAATCTGTGGTTTTCTGGATTTTCAAATAGACTACAGCTGTGGTAGTGCAGTGATTAGCATTGTTGCCTCACTGCAAGAGGTTCTCTGGTTTGATTCTCAGCTGGAGCACCTTCTCTGTGGCGTCTGCATGTCCTCCCTGGTGTTGATCTAAACTTTAAAGGCATGCAGGTAGGTGTGTGCTTGTGTGGGTGTGCCTTCTTTGAAGGTTGGTTGCCAGGCTGGCAACTCGACACTGTAAGAATTCACTGCTAGTCATGAGCGGACTGGAGTTCCGCTGTGACGACCCCTAACCAGTAAAAGCCAAAAGACATTATTCTTCAGAAAGTACATGGTAACACAAAACATTTTATTCAAGCAATTTTTTAAGTTTATTTGTCCATATATTTGGGGCTGTATTCCCCCATTATTGGCTTTGTGCAGGGTTTTTTTTTCTGCTAAAAGGTTGAGAGCTATGGTGAGAACTGAATTCATTGAATATGTTTGGGGGCTGTATTCCCCCATTACTGGCTTTGTCCAGTTGTTTTGTGCTAAAAGGTTGAGAGCCATGGTGAGAACTGAATTCACTAAATGATAGCCATTTAAGTTTCAGTCTTTCCATCTTTCAAGAAACAGCTGATTTGGCATAGGGTTATGTTGCTTTGACTGTAGTGCACAGGGTCCTGGGTTATCGACTTAGCAGTGAAATGTATGGTGGTAGCACAACATTTTATTCTAGCAACTTTCCCAGGTTATACAAGCAGTGTTTAAAATGTGTCATCGTCCCCCCCAATAAATTTTTGCTTTTTCCAGATTTCTCATGCTTATGTGCTGCAAAGTTGAGAGATATAGTTGAGTGTCGAGTGGATTTTGCAAGGAGCTAAGAGCTTTAGGAGAACAGAAGTTTAGTGCTGCTTATGCTGAGTCTGCTTGCATTCTTAATAGCACAACAGGTAGTGTACTTGCTTTCAATGCAGAAGGCTCTGTGTTCTACTCCCACGGTATGTAGATGCATTGCTGATACTGTACTGTGTTTTTCTTTTAAAGGGGGTGGATACTGCAGTCCTGGGAATGTCCTCTTTGGTGAAGATACCTAGTAACTATCAACCTGTTATCAGTTTGCCATCCATTTCCTATTGCAATATTACTAGTTTATCATTTTTCTAATGTAACTTGGGCAATTTATTCCTCAAGTGCAACAGGCACTTTATTTGTAGATGAAACAATGAAATATAAAGTTGTTTGCTAGCAGCAACCTCTTAATTAGTTACAGATATCTTTAATCTGGAATTATTTAGATATATTTTACTTCTGCAGAGATTGTGCATATTTACTGATACTGGTGGATTATAGAAGTTTGAGTAGACTTTTATCATGGAAATGTTCTGAATTGGGTAGTTTTGTCATTATTGGTGCATGCATTGTGTTTCATTGTTTATTGGAAAAATGTTCAAAACAATAAAATTAAAATGCCCTCTAACAACTGTACTGTATTATGCAAGGAATATAATTTAATACAATCAGGAAGGTGCATCAAAGAACACATGTATGTTTCATGTGCAAGGGGCCTATGATTTGAAAACAGCTCAAAGTTAATCTTTATCTGCCGCTGGCCTGATGTATTTTCTTTGAATGTAGGTTTCAATGCTGTTTCAATGAATGTGAGTTTCAAGGCCAGAGAAGTTTTAATGCTAAGTCTATTTTCATCGTGAGGCTGCATTGCTTTGTTTAATAGATGTCTATTACTGTTTGTGCTGTAAAATGCAAAATACTTTTAAATGAAATCCAAATCATAGTAGGAGTAAAGCAGTATGCACATTACAGTGTTTATGGTAAATGGGGTGAAATAGCCAAGTAATGGGACATTGGAATGGCTGCAGGTAGGAGACCCCATTCAACCATGATTTTGTGAGTGGGAAAGGGTGGCAAAAAGACAGCCCTGGCTGAACTATATCTCTCAACTGTCCAGATTTTCACAGAATGAATAGATTTGTGCTTGTTATTTTTGGTTTGTTCCTCATAAAATTTCTGGTTTATTGGGCAAATCATTTAGGAATGAAGTCACTAAATAATGACAGACATTGAGTTTCAGACTTCATAGCCTTCAGAAAAATGCATGCTAAAGCCAGACCTGTTTTTCTATCAACTGTCTAAGTTTATACAACAGCAATTTTTAGTACTATGTTCCCCCAATATATTTGGCCTTGTCCAGGTTTCCTGCGTTAAGAGGTTGAGAGGTAAGTGCAAATAAATCACTTTATAGAATTAGGTATATCCAAACCTCTTAACTGTCCCCAACTTTGGCTCAAAATGTTGCTCTCCTCCTAATAATCCCTCCACAAAATGGCAGTTTTGGAAGAAAATGTGGAGGGTTTACAATTAAGAAATAATTGTAATGGTCAGAGTTATAAATTACTTTTATTTCAGAAATACATGTAGATTCTCTTATTTTGTCAGCTGCTCAAGTTAACAGTACTAATATTAAAAAGTGTCCCTTCTTTGACAAGTTCCCAGCTGTATTGTCTGGCTATTTTATATTTTTGCATCACATTTTCGGTCCGCTTTTCATAAAATTGTGGTTTTCTGGCAAACTCATTAAAGATTGAAGTTAGAAAATAATGACAGACATTTGAGTTTCAGATTTTATACCCTTCAGAAAATTCATACTAATGCAAGACCTACTATTCTATTATCTTTCTAAGTTTATAAGAGTAATATTTAAAATTGTCCTTATTTTTGGGCCTATGTCCTACTTCTATTTATGGCTTTGTCCACATTTCTTGCTTTGAGGTTGAAAGGTATGACAAATGTGTCATGGCCATCACTGTCAGCCAGAGACATTTCAAATTGTGACATGCTTGTTGCAACTCACTCTCCATGTAGTGACTCTGGATGTGTCCAAGCAAGGCAAGGAGCACTTATGCAGTGTAAGTGTGCAGAGTATCCCTCCATCCAAGGTAGACACAAGTACTACAGTGGCTCTTCATCTGTCCTTGATTTTGCAGAATGTCCTGGTTTTCTGTCGTATTTTTATACTGTTGATTTATGCTTATTATTATTTAGAAAATACATGTTGTTGCACTGCCTGTTATTCTGTGTTTTGAGTAGCAATGCTTTAATGACCATCAGGTAAGCTTGTCTGAGATTGTAAGATGCAAGTAAGCTTTAATAAGCATACTGTTAAAGAATTACCAACGTTGAAAGCCTTTCTGTTGTTGCCATGCAGAGAATATTTACATAACTAGATAATGTATAAGCCTTAGGTATTGAAATGCATATGACAGTATTTGTAATAAAGGCCAGGATTACAGTATTTTCAGAAGCTCACTATATTTGTTGGAGACTTGCAGTCATCTTTGCAGGCTTTACCAGTAAACTAAACAGAATGCCAATCGATCATGTTTGGTCCATAACCTGTGCAGTAATTCTTTAAGCAATTTATCTTGAGCTTGTTTCTTGGTTGCTGTTCATTTTTTACTTTGATCATGTTTTCCCCATGAAACAAGTAGATAGTTGTTGTCAGACAGCAGGTCTTTTTTGGATAAGAAACATTTTTACGAGTGAGGGTATCACAGAGATTGCTACTTTCAGCTTGTTACTTGGTACTTTTATAAAGCTGAATATAAATTATAATTAGAACTCCAGTGCAAGGAGAAGTGGTTTGAGTTGAGTGCTGCTTGCTTTTTTATACCTGATTTTGACTGACATTCCAGTAATGTATTGAAAAAGTAATTTATTTTTTAATGCCTCACAACCTTTTTGTCTCCATCTAGGTATTAGGTAAGCTGTCATGTAGCCAATGCATTGAAATATTTTTTTCTTGTGCACTTCATTTTGTCTTGATTGGACTCTCATAATGACGTTTTTCCACCTAGGGCAGCATATTTAATTAAAGTCCCATTTTTGTGGTTTTGAGCATAGCTCCACCCCTTTCTAGTTGGTCACACCCCTTCCAATTGGCCCCACCTATTCAACTCTCTCCTGCAGCCCCCCTCCTTTGATTTGAAGTCACCAGCCGCCACTGGAGTAAAGTATATTTATTTCAATGTGGCTTTAAAAAAATATTTCTGTCTTCTGATGTCCTTGATGTCCTTGAAGTTAGAGTTAAAAATTCAGTCCATATGTTTAAAATGTTTACAAGAGATACCTATGCTAGGTTCAAGTACTGTGACAAAGTTTCAGTGTTGTGAAGAAGCGGAAATTAAATCTTAATCCAAAAGATTGCTGTTCAGTGCAAAATCAGACTTGTCAAGATGTTTCTAATGCTAATGAAATATAGCAAAGTATCGCACACACTGAGACAATGCTTTTGTCAGTGGTGGATGCATTGACTTGATATCATTTACAGTGGCACTGATTTCTGGCATCTGAAAACACTGCAGACAGCACAGCTGTCTCCTACAATATATTCATTATGCATTCACAAAAGTCTGCAGAATGTTTTAACTACCAGCATGACTACAGTCACTTTTCCTGAAGCAGACAAAAGTGTAATCTCTTCTAATGCACCAATAGTATACATTACAACTTTCACTATCAGAGATTCAACAAATCTAAATCACATTATTATAGTGTCTTAGAATCACAGTGTTGGTACTAAGGTCAATTTGATGTCTCCAATTCCTGTACTAGTAAGACAGAAAATCAAGCGGCTTGAAAACTGTGACCTCACAAGTACCATTAACAGATGTTCTCCTATGAGGCCACCAAGCAATAAATTGGGATATGGGAAAGATACAGCCTAATTACAAGTTCTTAAAAGGGTGCTCCAGTAATGTAATTAGAATTCTAACCCTCCTGTCAAAATACCATAATTAAGTTTTCACTGCAACAGAAGAGTGGGTGTTTTCATTCTGGACCCCCTACCTAATGGTTCCATGAAAAAATAAAAGGCAGTTTGACTCTATTTTGATACCTTTGAGTGCCACTAAGGCTAATTATGCCTGAGCAACAACACGTAGGCAAAGTCAGTTGTTTCATCTCCAAGAAGAACAAATTTACATACACCGTGAACCTTAGCAGTTCTTGTTCTACCTTTAGGGCCATAATTGGGTCCAGACATGAATTGAGGTCACAGCCTTTGTTCTAAGATTGTTACTCTATAAAACAAATTAGCAAATCAGAATTAGCCTTTTAAAAATATAATCATTTTAGGTGAATTGTCATAACTGAATAATATCAGGCATGGAAGCTAGAACTTCAAAACTGTTGTTAACAATTTCATTACATGAATTAAGAGCAAAAGCAACCAACTTTAAAACATCAGTCTGAAGATAAAGAGAGCTATGGAATGGAAAACTGTCATAAAATAGAGTATATATACATCACCTAAGTGGCTAAAATAATTTGTAATTAGTTTATAAAAATGGTGAACAGGTTACCAGTTGCATTTTGCAACGCACACCTGCTTTGATAAATTAGAAATAATTAACCATCGTAGCTTATAGAATGTACAGAAACATAATCTTCTGCTTTGTAGAATATTTATGTAACTGCAATGTGCTGCTAACATTGGCTGTACTCCCCTGTTAGCAAAACTTAGGCATGCATATAGAAGCAGATAATCATATTAATGAATCAAAACAATGTTGTTGCTTGACAGCTTTATAAATATCATTGAGTTCAGACCAGGAACCAAGTTAACAGGTGGTGGCCTGGTGCTTTGACAAACAACAGTGCATGCTTTCAGTTTATATGGTTTGGCACTGAAGAGGTAGAAGCCCCACGCATTTAGTATCCTGAGTTTTTATTCTTCTAATAAGAGAAATGATACATCTGCTCCATTACTGTGAAAGCCCTGTAGAAACAGGAAAACTGCTGAAGCTACAAAATGTATGTGTTCCCTTAAATAAACATGCTGTGTTTCCTTAAGCAGACTGTTCCTGACCACTACACATCATGTAGGCAATAGTCATTCCTGAGCTGTAAACTGCAATATAAACTGGCCACTGCTGACAGTAAGCTGTTTCACCTGCAGGAATATGAAAGCTAATTATAGTATAGAAATAGTCACTCTTCAGTTCTCTTCTTTTACTGATTCTGGCTATCACCAACTAAGTATTTTTCTACATTAGATTATGGCACTTAAAAAAGTTGTCTTACATGAGCTGTTCTCCTTTGGAACCTTTTCTATGTCAATTTCAGTATTATTTCAGATTACTTTAATGTACATCTTTATTATGAAATTCAACTCTTTCATGATCAGCACAGGCAATATAGTTAATAAGGAAACCAAAAAAGAGATGAAACACAGTTTAGGGTTGTAAATTCTAGCATTACATGGTTATGGAAACATATTTTCCTAAAGCAAATTTAACCTAGTACCAGTTCTTTGAATATAACTTAAAATAAAAAACAATTTTCAGCAAAATTAGAGTAATACAAAAGAAATTATTTTAAATGGGAGGTAAAGCGGCTTACATCCATCTTGCAGGTAGACTTCCTTCTACTAAGACAAGGGAACTTAAAAAGGTAAAATCGAAGACTGCAAAATAATCCCAGGTGAAACCTCACTGGTGAAACTATCGGCCTTCAAAATAAACCACTGCTAGTCACAATCAACTGCAGACAGTGCACACAAAAGTCTCTAAAGTTAGCAGAGACTAGGTTGAAGACTTGGAAATTGTATACAGTGAAAGCACATGAGTTCTAGGATATACTTAGAGTACCTCATGAAGAAGACTATATAGTTAGAGTTGAAAAAAAATGACAGTGTCTCAAAACCGCATGTATAGAACAGATATGCAGCTGAACCGGGTATGGAAATAAGATACATAGGAAATCTGATGGTGGAATACAGACGCCCAGGAAGTTGTCATAAGAAAGAAGGAGTGCAAGAACAAAACGGAGGTAGAAATGACAGAGCAAGCTAAGAAGGAACACTGGCTGCCTAACAAAGAGACCAGCTGGCTAACAGAAAGACCAACAGAGCAGTCACAATGGCAAAGAACAAGATATTGAAACTCTACTATCCCCTGAAAAGTGTCTCAGCAGATGGCAGAAGGAGGTTATATCAGGCTGGAAGTCAATGGCCAAAAGCTAAAAAGGATAGTAACTAGAGACCATTCATAAGGGGTGTCAGCAACAGTCTGATCAGCAGTTCAGAAGACATCAAAGACAGATGGAAGGAGTACTTACAGCAACTTCTGAATGAGGAAACTTCACTAAGGCTCCACTTCCCCATGCACAGCCTACAGTGAAACAGGAAGTACCCAACACAGATGAAATACGAAGACCACTAAGGTAAATGAAGTCAGAGAAAGCAGTGGGTTCAGATGAAGTCATGGCAGACTTGATCAAGTTGTTGGATGAGTGGAGGAGAAATGATTCCTGAGTATACTCTTCACATTATGGAGAGAGAGAGAGAGAGAGGCATACCCCAGATGACTGGACAGTACTTATACTAGTGGTAGTAAACAAAAACCAAGGAGATATTCACAACTGTGGGCAGTACTGAGGTATCAAATGCATGTTACACTGCATGAATGTGTTTGAGAGGGTGACTGAAAAAGGAATATGCAGACTAGTAGAAGGCAAGATGACAGATGAGCAGTTTGGATTTAGAGAAAAATGTAGTACAACCAGCCTGAAGTTTGAAGTAGAGAAGTAGCTGAAGATGAGAAAAAAAGTCAAACAGGCATTCCTAGACTGGGAGAAAGCATATGGCAAGGTCCCAAAAAGCTGATTTGGGAAGTCCTGAGATAGTTCAAAGTTCTAGAAATATTTGTTGAATTAGTGCAGGAATGGCTATGTGCAAGGACCCAATGAAATAGGTATGAACATTATTCATACTTACAGTGGGTTTCCAGTGGGAATGTGTGTGTAGCAGGGTTCAGCTCTGAGCCCATTCCTGCTCATACTGGTGAAGGAAGACATCAGAAAACAGGTTACAGGGCTAAGAGCAACAAAGCTGCTGTATGCAGTTAATGTAGCACTACAGGGAGGTTCCGAACAGGAATGTAAGTAAATGAGAAGGGACTGGATTGCAAAACTAAAGGCACATGGGATGACATTGACTACAGACAAGAAAGTTGTCAAATTATAGTAAATGGGAGTAATCAGAAGATGAACATTGAAATTAAAAAGAACATATTAGGGTCAAGTATCAAGTTGAGTGACGAGAAGGAATGTCTGGATGTGAAGGTTAAACCTACAGTCAGTGGGGTTGCAGCCAAATGGCACAGAGTGTTAGGGTATATATGGCAGGAAAATGCCAAAGAACCTGAATAGCAAACACTATTATACAGTATGTGGACATCAGGGCAGAAGCAAATGTAGCTCCAACTGAAGAAAACGTACAGGACAATGAATTACAGTTAGGTCACATGTGCATGAAAACCTGGGTTCCTATCAGAGGACTGAAGATGCATTTGGTCGAATGCATCTTGGTCGAACTTCAAATGTCGAAAATGCAAAATGACGAAGCGGCATATAAGCAAATTCTTTCGATGGGAAAGAAGCCGCTTGGCCACTTCCATCACTTTGCCCTTTATGTAATGTTTGAATGTTTTTTTTTTTTTTTTGGGAACAGCAATTTTTTTTTTCCTGGGAAAAATATCGCTGTTCTGGTAATTCAATGTGTTGTGAATTCGAACTTTTGAGTTTGATATAACAACGTTCGATCTTTTGGTCGTTCTTTGTTATAATATAGACCCTGAAAACATAACATGATTTGGTAATGAAGATTTGAGATAGGAAGAAGGCAGAAAGAAATGAGGATCTTTAGCAAAAAAACAGCAGAATTGCATGAAACAAGACTCCGAGCACTCATTCATGACTTCGATGAAGGTAAGAAAGTGTTACTGAATCAAGAAAGGGGGTGAAAGTCAATGTGATACCCCAACCCCATGAAGAAAATGGGAAAAATTGGTGGTTGATGATGACAACTTTTCTTGCAGTGTGTAACTACTGCAATCACTTCTAATTAAAACCTACTTGGGCTGCTACACATCAAAGAGAAGTTAAATGCCCCCTTTGCTAAGTGGTGTTTAGCTAAATTTCATTTGATGAAACAGCATTCAGCAAAATATGATTCATGAAAAAAATCTAATTTCAAGTTGTAAGAAAAACAATATAGTATAGTCATTAGCTCAATCTGTCTAGGTCTTTCAGTTTATCTATCTACCTTGGTTTAACAGTTTATCTGCAAGTCTATATATATATATATATATATATATATATATATATATATATATATATATATATATATATGTGTGTGTGTGCGTGCGTGCGTGTGTGTGTGTATATATATATATATATATATATATATATATATATAAAATGGTGCACCATCAAAATGTCACTGCTGAAGTGTGTGACAATGGATATCTGAAAGTAAGTTTACACAGGTTCGTTTGTGTGGAAAAAAATGTGCCAAATACACAACAGAGAATAGTATTGTACGTTCGCTGTTGTGAATTCGGCATATTGAGTGGAGATTGCACTGTAGTGGGGATCAAAAAATGTACCCTTTCCCTCTCTGCAGTGCAATCTCAGTGTTTGTATATATAAGTAACAGGGGCTGTGGGGGTTGCAGGGGGCCTTGTCCCCCTATAAAATGTGTGTTGTATGACACCAGATGTGGTGGTATGTTCAGAAAATGTCGACAATTCAATTTCAAATTGTCTACTTTTTTTGTTGTTCTTTTTCTCGGTCGCTATCATAAGTTTTGACAATGTTTTTCGAGTATGTGAGTACTCACAACAAACATGTTCAAAATGATGATAGTAAACCATATATATAGGGTCTATATTAGATCACCGAATGCTTAGAAAAGCGAACGGTGATTAATCGACCCTATGTAAGCGAAAGCTTACAATGTCGAAGTGTCAGAACAGTGATTTTTTTTTCCAAGGAAAAAAAATCGCTGTTCCAACAACAACAAAAAAATAAAGAAATTTCAAACACTATATTAAGTGGGGGGCTTCTCCACACCCCCTACTTAAATATACCAACTTCGAGATCGCTCTACAGTGCCGAAAACAGCAAAGTACCAAAATGGCCAAGCAAATTTTTTGCCAGGGAAAGAATTCGCTTAACAGCCACTTCGATATTTTGCATTTTCAGCCTTTTATGTTCGACCAAGACGCATTCAAAAGAATACGTCTTCGGTCTTGTAATATAGACCCTACATATATATATATATATATATATATATATATATATATATATATATATATATATGTGTGTGTGTGTGTGTGTGCATGTGTGTGTGTACCCGTGTGGATATATCAGGGTCTATCAATGTATCTTTTTTTCCATTCTTACTTGGCAATTGTTTAAGCAATTTATAGTTTCAGAAATACAACTTGATGAATAGTAGAGGTAAAGAAAAAGTCATTAGCAATGTGAAAAATTAAGATTCTGAAATACAATGCAGATGGTATGGTTCTTTTTCTTCCCTTCTCTCTTCCTCCCTTTCTCTTGCATTTCCTTCCTCATTTTCCCTTTTCTTTCTTTCCTATCTCCTTCTAGTCTTTCTTTTCATTCTAATGAAGTCCCGTTTTGTGTATAGGGATGAAAGAGCTTAACCTTACAAATATTTGTATATTACATTTTCCTTTACTATACTGGTTGGCATATCAATTATTATTGAGTTGAGAATCATCCATTACATTTGGAGTGCACTTTGTGAACCTTTGTTTGGTTTTACTTTGTTTTATGATTATATACATAAGAACAGAGTAATAACAAAGACTTAACATATGCAGTTGAAGTGTTTCTGCAGTAAATAAAAAGGTTAAAGACTTTTGTATCAATTGGTTTGCATGGATCTGACAAGTACAATGAGAAATGCAGATAAGATTTATTTGTTCTTGCATAATACTACTTTATTCTACTCTAATCAAGGGGTTCTAATTTAAAAATAAGAAATGTTAAAGAGGAATGCAGTTGTAAAGAATTATTTGCACAAGCACTTTCAGCTCAGAGTAAACGTATATTAGGTGAAATGTTTTAATAAGGAGTCTGTAATATTGATTTAGCAGCGATACAGGGGCTGTTATCCTGTATCAGTAATACACGTACAGTGTCAGGTATCTTAAAGATGCTTATACGGTTCTTTATGGAATTGTTGGACATTTAAGAGTTTACAGATATCTGAGAATAGATGGTTCCATTTGACTGGTGCTGGTTTGGAAAATAGAGTGTCACTCATAGTCTTCAAAAAATTGAGCCTATGGGGTGAAAAGGTGTTATCTCCTTAACTGTCTCCTAAGAAGTAAGGCAATTTTGTATTCTTATTTAGTTTCTGATAGTTGGGAGTATGTAGAATTCTCAAGGTGAGAACTGGGCACAGGTAGTATGCTCCAGCAGAGATAGGAAGCCATTTAGTTCAATTATTCTTTTTAGTTCAAATTAATTTGACATCAGAAATGAATATAAAATAGGCTGGTAGAGTGGGAGGCATAGCCCACCCACATCAGGGTGTGAAAGGGTGCAGTTTTCCTAAAATATATGTAATTTGGTGTTAAGTTTCTTTAATTACTTGTGTTTCCACAATAGAATTATGCAACATTTTTGAAAGCATAAATCTTCTTTTAGGGGAACACATCAGGTTAGTAAAGGTAACTTCAGTGAACATAAAATGTCATTCAGTAAGTTCACTGAAACTACATTCAATGACAGTGGAGTTTGCCTTTTTCTTAACCCCAGAGTTGGTAAATATACATTTTGGGGGCTAGGGCTGTCCTTCCACATGAGAGATACAAGGGAGCTTGTCCTCCCTGCAAAAAAGAAAAATATCCTTGAAATGTTCACTGAAGTAAGTTTTGTTGAACATTTTTCAGTGTTTTTACATTCACTGAAACACCCCTTGGTGATGCAGTGTGAATCATCTTTTAGACATCCTTGCTATGGGTATAACATGTGGAGAAGCTGCAACATTACATACATGGGATGGCATTTATGGTAAATGGCACCACAGCATAACTCACCCTGTGCTGATGGCCTAGGTTAGTTGAAACAGTGCTATTTACTGATTCATAATCATCCACATTCCCAGAAATGCAACATCTCCATAACAGATAATTTGCATGGCTATGCATTGTTATGGTGTGCAGTTAGAACAAGTGCACCTACCACCAAAGAGAGCCACACATAGGTACTGACCCCTCACCATCCAAGCTCTTAGTTCTTAACTGTCCCTGATTTTTAACTCTAAATTTTGCTCTGTGTACCATAAAACTGGCTATTTATTTGACTGTTAATAAATAATGACAATCATTAACACTGCAGAGTTCTTTTACTTTAGAAATGCATATTAATTAACACCATTCTACTCTGTCAACTTTCTAACTAAATATTACCAGACTTAAAAAGTGTCTTTGATTTTTGGATTTGTCTTTAATTCTGTTATACACACATACACACCCACCCAATAACCATTCATGCAAATGAGCTAATTGACACACTCACAAATTGCCTAAGTAGTGTCACAGATACAGTGGCACATACAACCCCCACCCCCACCCCACACACACACACACACACACACACACACACACACACACACACACACACACACACACACACACACCCTGCCATTCACACACACACACACACACACACACACCACGACTTACCCACATGTGCAGTCTGCACAGGTTGAAGTAGCTCCCACAAATTTCCATCAGGGTGCATGTCCTTTCCAGCACCTAGGCATCTATGATTCCTGTATTGTACAAGTTCTCTGTGGGGCAATGTGCCAGGAAGATAATTATTATGAACACTTCCCCTGGACTACCACATTAGAATGCTGCACATCTTGCCACTCAAAGTACAAATAGATGGTTATAGGTAGTAAGGGGGAGGACTCTGATGAAACAGAATGGTTCTGTAAGGTATACAAGACAGTTTTCAATCACCTGGCATACTGCACAGGCCAGTTATAAATACCAGCTATGGTAATTTTTGTATTTGGAGGAAGATTTTAACTTGAATATTGTGGAAGAAGTAGACATAATAAATTTAGAGAAAATTTCATTTAGAATTTCAGATTAATTTTGTGTTTTTTTATCTACATTTTAGTTTTATTTGTCATACAGATTTAAGTTGTACATTATACAGATTGTTAAAGACAGAAGGACCAGTACTAGTGTATCTACAGGAAAGTATGCTTTTATATAATTCTCTGGCACTTTGGCATTCTGTGTTTTCTGTTTCAATTATATATGTTAAGTTTTATGTCATGTTCCCCAATATCATGCTTTCTAAACACAAAAGAACATACCTACTCAATACAAAGTCCTGAAAAAAAGTATAGAATCTGAGTGTTATAACATCTGATTTTTTTCTAAAAAATATTCATGGAAATGTTTTAGTTTTGAATTTGCAGCACACATATGAATTTACAATATTTACACTATTACAAAGAGAATGCAGACACTAGACATACCACTCAACTGTCTAGATTTTCACAGAATGTCCAGATTTTTATCCTATATTTTTGGTCTGTTCCTCATAAAATTTCTGATTTTCTTGTAAATCAGTGAGGTCTGAAGTTACTAAATAATGACATGCGTTTCAGCTTTAGACTTCATATCCTTCAGAAAATTCATGCTAACATAAATAAGGTTATTCTAGCAACCTATTAAGTTTATAAGAGTAATATCTAAAATCTGTCTATAGTTTTGGGCCTTTGCTCCCCCCCCCCAATATTTTAGGTATTGTCTAAATGTATTGTGTTAAGATGTTGAGAGGTAGGACACCAGATACACATGCTATCCTAATGGCCTGATGTGGCAGACTCAGTCTTCATTAGAATATTTCCTTATCTGTAAATTGTTTTGTGGTCAGTGTTAGAAGTTACCTGGTATAGTTATTATATTATTATTTTTATGTCATACTAATGATTTGCCCGTGGCTACATGGGTGGGATAACTGAATATGTGTGCTTATGTATGCATACATTTTTTTTCTTTTCACTTTACCTGCTGACCATTAAACCATTGTCCATTCATTCCCCGTCATGGGGGGTGACAGCCTCTTACACCATGGCAATCATGCAGGCAGCAGTGAGGAATTTTTTTTTTTTTTGGCCCTGACCCCTCTCCTGTTGACTGCTACACCTTCCCAGGGTGTATTATTGTGTGTGTGTGTGTGTGTGTGTGTGTGTGTGTGTGTGTGTGTGTGTGTGTGTGTGTGTGTGTGTGTGTGTGTGTGAGCTCTCATTCTTGCATATGTCTGATGAAATCTACTGCACAAATTTGACTTGACAGAGCCAAGTACATGCCCACAGCTTGCTAGAGTATGTTTCAGTGACTCAGTGAGTGAAACCAATAGGCCACCTCCATCCCTAGGGATGAACAAGCTGGCATGGGACACTCACTCTTACCCTATTTTTTGAACTCCTCCAGTATCAAGGTCACTACTCATACCTGGGTTCTCTGGGCCACAGTCAGAGTTACATTCCTCTGTGCCATGAAGCAATAGATATTAATTTATTAACAGAATAATTATGTCCTGGGGGATGAGATTTATTCCCAAATGGGTGAGTGGAAAACTTATTAATCAAATACTCATGCTGGTCAGAAGTAATTCACAGCCACAACTCTTACATCTACAGGACATTATTCTTATTGCACATATTTTTAGTCTCCTTTTTTTAATAGTTATGTGGTTGCTGATGTTACTCATTTCTATGCTGTTAATTTGTCATATATCTAATTGGCCCTTCATTTGTGTGCTGTTAATCTGTCATATATTTAATTGACCTTTTAGTTTTAATCTATGTTTGTCTGTGCTGTCTACCTTACAGAGCAAAAGTTTCAATGCAAAACTAACTTTTTTGAAAGTTTGTATGAAATATTATTGAACTGAAATTCATATTAAAGAATGCGTGTTTTAACAGCGGCGGTCTGACAGAATGCTTTTCTAAGTGAATGGTAGGATCTATGGCTTTTACACTTTCATTCAGGTAATTAGTTTTATTTAGCATTTCTTCTGAATTTGATAGTATCTTGTAGAGATCGGTGTGTTTTTCTGTCAGAATTGGGCTATTTATTTGGGTATGTATCTTGAGATTTCATTTGGCACTATTCCAGCAAGAGTGTTATATGAAAATAACATACCTGCTGAGAGGACTCTAATTCACAATTCCAGTTGGCTGAAGGGATTGTTCTTCACCTCCTAATTGTATAATAAAACTTCTCTTTTTTCCATGGGGAAAAATGATGTGGCATAGCCAAGAAAATACTTTATGATCCATAAATGTGTTACATTATTTGATAATTTGCTAGAGTCAGTATATTAGTTACAATTGGATTTTACTCAGCCCCTCTCTGATGGCCTAGGGTTTTGTGATTCACCCTTCTTTATTCCTGACCTCTGAATCCTTACTATACACAGACCTTTGAGAATCACATTTATCAAAACAAAAGCATTAGGAAGGAGTATTTAGAAGCTACAATGGTTGTCATAGTTAATTTACTGTAGATGACAGAGAGCTTGTAGGTTCCTTCTTGTGGATGTGACATCTTCTAGACATAGTAAGAACTCCTGCACCTGCACTCAAATGTTACCATGTACCCCTGCTGTGGAAGCTCCATCTAGTCCATCTTTTTATACAAGACATATGTGTGACATACACCAACATTCCATAGCAGTCTTCAATGGATTGAACAAATATTGTCTCCAGTAAGGCAGTTCTAGTAATTTATTTCTGATAAATCCTATTCACTTTTTGGCCTTATTCCATTTTGATAACCAAATAGTCCCACTAAGTCATAGGGTAGACCCAAGGATAACATTTCACAGTACAGACCAAAAAACAGCAACATAAGCAGCATGTCTTTAGAAAGTGTGAGAAAAAGCTCGACCCAAAGAAAAGCTAGCCATCCACACGCAACACACTTACACACACAAATTTCTACATATGAAGTTAATTCACTTAAACATATTACTTAAAGTGAACATGGTAAAAGTTGTCTCAGTATGACAGTCTCTGTAGACATCTTTGATACTTATTAATTGGTATTTTGAGTTATTAAATACTCGTTTTTGCTAATATAGATTCCATTAAAGAGATTATTAAGTCACTGCAGGAGTACCCAATGGATTGTAAACACCTTATTTTCAGCACACAGTTGATCTTGTCTGATCATTTCCTTGTCCCATTAATGTCACATGATATCAAAACTTCTTTTGTTGAAGGAACTATTTTGGGTTCATCAGTATTATGCAACTTGGGGAAAATAGAATAAATTATTTTTTTTTTGGTGGTACAGGAGGGCAGAGCGCCCCCCCCCCCCCCCCCCGCAGAAAATATGTAATTAACTTTTAGGCAGTGCTTGAAATGGACCAGAAGAAAATCCTGAATGTGATGGCTGTATGTGTGATGCTATTTAATTATGTATAGCTGCCTTGGGATGTGTAGTAAGGGGCACACCTCCTTGTTTACTGCTTATTTGTTGAAAAAGGAGCTTGCAGAATAAGGAAATAATGTGCATCTGAAACTTTCATCAGACTTTTTTGATTAACAGCTGTTCTTATGAATGACAGGAGAAGGTTGCCCACATTTGTTTGCTTTTCTATGTAATAGTCACTCCTTCCACTAAGTGGGATGAGTGGAAAAGAGAAAACACATGTAAGTGCATGAAGTTATGAGCAAAGACTTTGATGTTTGAAGTTGGCATTGCATGCCCAACACTGAAGTGCAGAAAATGGGCATCATATATCAACAAGTCAGGTAACATTTAAAAGAAATTGAGCTGATATTGCTACCAAGCTTTGCTGAAAACATTTTGCAATAACAGAAGTATTTTATTTCATTTTCATTGATGTATTCATTTTTTAAGGTCCAAAATAACTTCATACCACACAGTTTAGCAGACTAAAAAGGTCTTCTTAATTGCAAAAGACCACACATATGTGAGGGACTAAACAATTAAGGTTTTGTCTTTCCAAATAAAGAAACTGCATTCATCTTTATACTGTAAAAGCTACTGAGCAAACATTCTGTAATCTGACTATGGCCATTGACTAATTAGAACTAACCATCTATGCTGTTTTGCTTACTAAGAATCTGCAGAACCCTTATCTAAGTTTTTTCTTATTAGGCATAAGTTTCAATCTTTCACGCTGGCACTAAAAATGCCAAGACAGTGAAAAAACCCAAGACAGGCCTATGTCAAGAACCTTTCTGAAACAAGATGGATTTCACTTTCAATAAAAAAGTGTTATACAAAACACTTAAACTGTCTCTACCTTCTCAATCTCACATTTGATGCTGTAAAGAATCATAATGATCAGACAGTAATAACAAGTTTTAAATGGGCAGACACGTTTTTACATGCAAATGTTTTTACATGCAGTTTGTTTTTGTTCTTTACAGGCACAATACTTACATAAGCACTTGGAAAAAATAATTTTATGAGCAATACATACATCTGATTTTGGACAGAATAAATAAATAGGTTAAATACCTTTTAATATTACTTTTCCTTTTGAATATATTATCATAGATTTGTCCAAAATGTTTTAATACATTTTTTCACTATGTTTATTTTATAATTTTATTTTAACAGTGGTCAGTGGCACTTTTTCGTTTTTATTTTAATATGCATATTATGTAATTTAATACCTTTTCTAAATGTAAAAGTTTTTTGATTATTATTCTGCACACTAGCAGAATCATGCATAAAAGAATCAAAATAATAGTAATGAACATAAAAAATGACCAGACATTTTTTTTCCATTCTGAAAATAAACTTATGAACCAAACCCACTAAGAATTGTCAGCTTCTTCATCATATGAAAATTCAAGCCTTTTAGATGATCTCTAAATGGCTATGAATGGCATGCTTATTGTCTGGTATAAATAAGCAGCACTCAGTTGCATGATCACACATGTACCCCCTTTACATGGGAGGGCAAAATCAAGTGCCATTCTAGATTGCAGTACTGCACTACACATGTTAATAGTAATCTGATTTACTGATTTAAAATTGCATTACTCAATACTTATAACAATTTAGATACATTTTTTAAATGTTTAAGTTGACTTTGCTGACTTATAGGCAGGTAAAATCCCCACCCCAGAAATTATATTATCTCCCAAGCCCATATGTGACAGCCCTTGACAGCAGTTTGTTGTAAATTGTGAAGATAAATCCAGGAAGCATCTCACTTTTCAACCAGATTTTTAATGTCCTTCATCTCCCTCTTTTGGTGAACATTGTGGATAGTCCCACCGGGTAAACTCTCTGTATGTCGAACAGCTGGAATAACATTACCAATGTAACAACATCCCAAATTTTGTTGACCAGGAAAGTCTGACTAGGACAGAGCCTATTTTCAGTGAAGGCCCGGGGAGAAACTCTCCAGATGCATGTTTTTTGGAATGTTGGGAGGAGACTTGAGTACACAGAGGAAACCCACGCAAATGAAGAAAGGACATGCAGACTTTGCACAGAAGGCACCCCAGTTTAGAACTGACCCAGAAAGCCTCTTTCTGTGAGGTGACAGCATTAACAGTTGCACCACTGCTCCACCCAATTGCAAACAAGGGTGATTAATTTTCTTTTTACAGTTCATATATTGTCAGTTTCCAAACAAATTCCATACTTGGTCTTGTGTTGATAGTGCTTGGTTATCTGACTCACTGCTTGATCTGCATAAATGTTGTAATAATTAACACAGAATAATCAAACAAAGCTCGTATTCCAACAGATTTTACTTTCATTATAAAATAGTATCAAAATTATACAGAAAAATACTTAAAACTATTGACGTGAAAATTGTTATCACTACAAGCTTGAGGTTTGAGGATGAAATAGGAAAGCATAAAGAGAAGAAAAACAATGTGGCTGCATGGGAATATCACTGCTATTAGAGCAAAATACATATCTTAAAAGAGGGAGAAGGAGGAGGTAGAATGTAGAAGAAATATAGTAAAAACAAATTTCCATTAGGATAACAACAGAACTGAAAATGGAAAAGGTGCAAATAAAAGCACTAACAGAGAAGGTAGAAAAGGGAGCAAATACTTTTTGATTTACCCAGAAAAAGAAGAAAAGAAAGGACAGACAATGAGAAGCTGAATGAGGGAGAAAGGCAAATTGTGAAAAAAGGGGAAAACAGGGGTATTGAATAAATATTATTTTAATTCTATCATTAAGGAAGGAGAGAGAAGAATGTCAGTCAGTAGAACCTATGAATCAGTTCTGAAACTCAGGGGTTTTTGGCAGTTGGTGTGAAGTGATCATTAGTTATTCTCCCTTTGTACAGCATGGTTGTTAGATTTCATTCCCTGGGCACTTCTGTGATAGACAGTGATTGTCTGGAGATGTTCCAGCCTACAGGACAGATTCCTTAGAACTGGCAGCTGAGATTCAAGATAAACAAATGCCTAATACTGCACTACCAGATAGAGTTAGAATTGAGTTTCAGGAGCAATGATCAGACACCAAGATAGAGAAGAAAGAGGTAGAGAGGAAAAAATGTATGTCCTATGTTGATGTGAGAATAAGTACCAGATGGGCTACCTCCCATAGCCCTCAGGAATTTATTCAGCAGGCTGGAAGATTTTCTAACATAGATCAGTAGAGCATTCTCTAGCAGACAAGTGCCTGAGTAATGAAAGTTAGCAACCATGCTGTCTTACAGCAATAACATCAAAAAGTCATGACGAGAAGATAGTAGTCTCCTTGATAATAAAAACCATAGTTACATAGCTAGAAACAGCTACCTGTTGAAACTGATCTGCTTTTTGGATTGGATTACAGAGTTATTTGTGAGTGGCACATCAGAAGATAAGGTATACCTGGTTTTTCTGTAAGGCCTGGGTGCAGGACTAAAAATGAGAGACTAGACTGCAGCATGTGTAACAGGTACAACCCTCAGGATTGCTGTAAAAAGGACAATATCTAAAACAAGCTAAATAACTTGTGACCTCCATATTATAATGCATTTGTTTTGGATATATTTTAGCAATCAAATAACAGGATCAATCCCTTTGCTGATGGCACAGAGATGCAACATTTGTGGGCAAAGGGAAGGATCAATGGAAGGACATTGAAAATCTGATCAATTAGGCAGAATAATAGCGGTTGAAGTACAATATAAACAAATGATAAATATTGCCCTCAGGCAGCAACACTAGAAAGAATATCACCTAAGGGAGTGCAATTGATGGCAAAAGAGCATGAAAAGGAACTGGGGATGTTAATCATGCCCAGTTTGGGCCATCAGATGAGAGTAAGACATTGTGTTAGCAGTGAACAGAACTTTAGGTTATATCATTACTGGTATAGATTCCAGAAGTAAAGAGATAATGGTCCCACTCTGTTGGGCCCTGTCAGGATTCACCTTGAGTGCTATGTGCAATTTTGTAGATCTTACAGAAAAAGGGACATCAGGTTAATAGAAGGAACGTAGAGGGAAATAATAGAGATGGTTTGTGGGATGGAAAAGAGAGGATCTAACCATAAACACGAGAAGCTGGAGTTTTTTTCATGGACCAGAAGTGATGTGTCATCATTGTAAAGGAGCCATCCTGAAAAGAAAGGATGGCAGAGGGTAAAAGGAAGCATGGATAACAGATTCTAGGTACTGATACCTTTGTGGATGTGCAAAAATACTTCTTGATAAAGACGATTGTGAACCCATGGACTGGACTACCAGAATGAGTAATAGACAGAGAATATAGCAAGGGATTCAAGAGTCCATGAAGAAGAAAGAGAAGGCTGAAGGTAATGGTGGATATGAATGGGAAGAATTTTAAAGGCTTATTATTGCCTTCTGCCATCAATAAAAGGTCATGTAATATGATGTAATCTTGAAAAGAACTGAAAATTTTGTAGCTGGGTATAAATAAAAGCTGAAACAAAATAGATGTGCTTGTATGAACTTTCAGCGAAACCCATTAATGTAAGGGCTACTAAACAAAAACATGCTGACAAAAGTACATATCAGATAAATTCTGATGAAACCACAGATTCCTTAGCTCTGTGATTACTCACTTTATCCAATTCATGGACACAGGGGAGCCGTAGTCTATACTGAAACTTGGTGGAGGTCAAAGCAGAGAAACTGATTCTAGATAATTATGTTTTTAAATTAATTTCTGTTAACTGAGTTATTCTCATTAGACTTGGCCTAGTTATTTGCATTTCATCAATGTTGTAAAGAGTGTGTTATATATCACTAACTACTGGTTTCACTCACTGAGTTTCTATATTGATCAAGTTCATGTTTTAGTCAAACTTGAACATTGTGCTTTTTTTGCATTTCTGTTGCTGTTGTGCAATAATAGAGCAAGTATATCTAAATACATGGGTGCCTGCTCAAAAATCCAATGTAATCATCATTTTCTTTGTCTTGAATTATGCAGTTTAGTGTGTCCTGAGAAGTGGAAAGCAGAAATAAAACATTCCAGACATTTGGTTTAGTTATAGGAAGCATACGTCTTCAGCAAGGTATTATAATGATTTGCTTATTTAGATTTGTCCAGCTCTAAATTTTTAATGTCTCGTTATATACAAGCATTTATTCCACTTTTTATTACAAATTACAAGAAAAGCAATGTTTTAATTATTGTTTCGGTGTGGTGTAGGTCCACTGCAGTGGCACTGGTAGCTGTAGTTGGCTCTGTGGTTTTGCTAGATACAGAGTTAAACAATTAATTTTTATTTTGCTAGATGCAGAGTTAATCAACTGAATTTTTTATCAGTAGTTACATTATTGTTTTGAGTAATAAAATATTAAGGGTTTTGATCAGTATTTCATTGGTGTATATCAGATTGATGAGTATATCAACTGCTGTAGTCCTGAAAGCTGTTTCTGTTTTAAGATATTATAGCTGTGTATAGGCAAAAACCATTGCACTTATTTAAATAGATTTAGTGTTTTGCTTAAAGGTATGAGTAGAAGATGAACTGTAGCTTAATTTAATATGTGTTTGATACTTTATTTTGATGGCTTGTGTTTGAGTGTATGGCTTATTCAGGGAAGGCTCACAGTGTATTCATACTGACAAAGGAAGCCTGACAACTACACCAGATAAATTCCTCTGCTGTTGCATTGTAAGTAGGAAATGATTCCAGCATGAAGGAAGAAGGCATGAACAGTGAGGATGTGTTTGGTAATATGGAAACACTGGTGACGGGTGGAGTGGAGTAAGAATGGTTTGCCAAATAAATTGGTAAAGATGTGTAACAAAGAAAGTAGTGGCATAAGCTGACAGAAGAAGCCCACCAGCTGCAGTCTGCAGAAACACAGGGCATTCCTTTGCAATCCTTCAGTGAGTTGTAAAGAATGGAAAGCAGAGTTGAGAATTCCTAAAGCACTCAGCTTCAAGCTCATTGTCACTGTGAAAATGAGGCAGGAAGAGGTAAAGTCTGTAGCTTAGTTACAACAGAGAGTGCATGCTGTAGTAGTATCCGAAATGGTTGATGCATTGGAAGATGGGCAAAGACAAATTGCTGTCATACAAAATGGACGCACTGAAGTAAGAATTTCCTATAAAATTGAACAAACTCCTGATAGTAGTGTTATTTTGGACAGTATGGTACAGCCAGGTGGGTTTTGTAGTTTCACAGATACATTCAGATATTAATTTGAGTGCAGAACCATTTACTGACATTTCTTTCAAAACATATAAGTTAGCTGAAAATATGTTGAAGTATTCAGAAGCATTAAAATAAATAAACCGCAGTGAGATTTTGTTATTCAGGATTTAACATAAAAAGCCGAAACATATTTTCTTGCAATTCAGCATATATACATTAGGATGACTGTGATATAAATCAGTTTTTGCGGAGAAAGTATGAAACTGAGTGAGTTAAAAATACTTAAAGACTCCAGAGGAATTTTAACTGGTGAGTGAAAAGTGCGACCTAATCTGAAAATAGAAAATAATCAAATGGCGCATGTAGAGACTGCAATAAATTTAGACGTCTGTAGGTGGGCATTTATATATGAAGTATAGTCAAGATTATGGCATTTTGTAGAGATAAAAGTCATTGAATAGAAGCTTGTGGAAAAAGAAATGATGAGCACTGAGGAAGGAAAAGAGGACATTCTCTACACAACAGTAGAGTAGTATGAGCTATGAAAGCACCATCCATTTTTTGTTCAGCTGTGAAAAAGAAGAAGCCACTTCAGAGGCAGAAGAGGAGGTGAGAGAAGGTTTGAAAATAATTGAAAAAATGCAAGAAAAGAACAAAGAATGAAGAAAACCACAGAGAATGTGTACTGCCCCAGACATAGCTTATGATTAGAGAAGAAGAGGAGCCCACCCTAGAAAAAGTAAGAACAGCACTAAGGCAAATGAAGTCAGGGAAAGCAGCAGGCTCAGATGAGGTCACAGCAGATATGATAAACATACTGGGTGAGATAGGGGAGAAATGGCTCCTGAGGGTACTCATGGCAGTGTGTAGAGAAAGGTGTATCCAGGATGACTGGAGAATAAGCATACTCTCAGTGCCAGTGTACAAGAGCAAAGAACATATCCACAACTGTGGGCAGTACAGAGGTATCAAACTCCTGTCACATTGCATGAATGTTCTGGAGAGGATGATTGATAATCAGATATGCAGAGTAGTAGAATGTAAGATGGGAAATGAACAGTTCAGATTCAGATCAGGATGCACCACAACTGACCCAGTGTTTGCAGTGAGACAGAAGTTAAGAACAAGCTGGAGATGAGGAAAGAGTCCAACTGGGCATTCCTAGACTTGGAGAAAGCATATGACAAGGTCCCAAGAAAGCTGATTTGGGCAGTACTGTCATGGTTTGAAGTCCCAAAAACATTGGTCAAAATTAGTGCAAGCTATGTACGATGACCCAATGACCCAAGTATGAACAGTGTTTGATCTCATGGAGGGGTTTCCAGTGGGAGTGTGTGTGCACAAGGGTTCAGCTCTGAGCCCACTGCTGTTCATACTGGTAATGGACTACATTAACAAACAGATCAGAGGGGATAGCTCAACCAAGTTGCTGTATGCAGATGATGTGGCATTACATGTCGATTCTGACCAAGAATGTCAGTAAAAGATAGTAGCATGGAATGCAAAACTGAAGACACATGGGATGAAACTAAGCACAGGTAAGACAGTGGTAATGGCAGCAAATTGGGGAAATCAGAAGAAGCTCAGAATTGAAATAGAAGGGAAGATAGTGGTTCAGGTTAATAGCTTCAAGTATCTGGAGGGGGAGTTTCGGAAAAGGAAAGCCTGAATGAAGAGGTCAAAACTAGAATCAGAGGGGCTACAGCCAACTGGCATAGAGTGTCAGGTGTAGTGCATGGCAGAAGAATGCCAAAGAAGCTGAAAAGTAAGGTGTGCAAGACAGTGGTGTGACAAATACTACTGTATGGTACAGAAACCTAGGTAGTAAAGGCAGAGCATATGAGAAAGCTAGAAGTGATGGAAATGTAGTGCCTGAGAAGGATTGTAGGATGCACACCATGGGACAGATGAAGAAATAAGGACATAAGAGCAGAAGCCAAAGTAGCTCCAACTGCAGGAAAGATCAAAGAGAACAGATTACGGTGGTTCAGGCACATGTGCAGAAAAGCAGAAGACAAACTGATGAAGAAGATTTGGGAGAGACAGGAATGAAGCCCCATTAGCCTGACGAGCCTGGTCTGCAAGGCCATGGAACGTATCATTGTGGAACTCATAAACAAAGACATTGGTAATCTCCAAACTCTGGACCCTACCTAGTTTGGATTTGTAAAAGGCAGATCATGTCTCCTAAACCTGATTGACTTCTTTGGAGCAGTCACCAAAGCCATAGATGAGGGTAAAATGGTTCACACAGCTTATCTAGATCTCGCCAAGGCTTTTGACACCATCCCCCACTCTGGAATTATAGATAAGATCACTAAACTAGGCATAAATCCCTATGTCACAAGATGGGTTGCCAAATGGCTCATGGATAGAACCCACAGTGAAAGTAGCGGATTCCAAATCCGACTTCAGACCAGTGACAAGTGGAGTACCACAGGGTTCAGTCCTGGGTCCTGTCCTGTTTAGTATCTACTTCTCTGAAGTGCAGGCTAACACAGAAAGTCTTTGGCTAACAAAGTTTGCAGATGACTGCAAACTTGGAGCCATAATCAAAACTCTTAATGATGTGGACAAACTATAAAAGGGCCTCACTGAGACAGATACCTGGAGTCAAAGCAATGGCCTAAAGCTCAATGCCAAAAAGTGTATTGTCATCCCCTTTGGTAAAAACTCTGTACCCATGAACTACCACATAGCTGGTAGTCTACTTAATGCCGAAAATGTGATAAGAGACCTTGGGACACAGGTGGACAGTAGTCTCTCCTTTGAAAATCACATCGCCACAGTGGTCAGGAAATCATTCTACATGGCTCATCTCATCACAAAAGGATTCTCATCCAGAAAAAAAGAGGTCATTGTTCCAATCTACTCATCACTCATTAGACCCATTATAGAGTACAATGCCCCTTTTGGTATGTACCTCACAAGACATCTACAACAACTGGAAAGACCACAGAAATATCTCACAAAGAGGATTACTGGCCTCAAACAGATGCCCTATGCAGATCGTCTCAAAAAACTACAGCTTTACTCCATCGCATATCGCCTACTCAGGGGCGATCTCTGCCTAACATACAAAGCTATGTCAAACCCAGAGCTGTTGGACATGCTCCACTTAAAGAAATCCCAATCCCTCCGAGCTACACGCTCTAGGGACCTAAACCTTGTCACCACAATAAACAGAACATGCTGGAGGGATAGATTCCTGTCCCAGAGACTTCCCATACTCTGGAACAGACTACCTATCTATGTCAAACAGAGCTCCTCATTAGCACTCTTCAAGAAAAATCTTGATGATTGGATGGGAAATGGGAAATTCACCCCAGGGATCACTTCTGTGGCTGTGCTCGACAGGGGCACAGGAAAATAATTTTCTTGGGTGGCGAAAGCCAGGGTACATTTTTTGGCTAGGCCAAATAGCCTAGTACCTACCTATGAACCTAAGTAAGAGAAAATGAGGGAGTCCAGGAAAAGGTAGATGGATTTTGTGAGAGACGATCTACAATGGTCAGGCATGAGTGTCAATGAAGGCAGGGGTGTGGCATTGAATTGAGAGAGACGGTGACAGTTAACATGACACCCCAACCCCATGAATGGAATGGGAAAATGGGGTTTGTTGATGATGATGATGATGATGATGCAAGGAAAGAACAGGATGCAATGGAACTACAAACTGCAAATGATGAGACTATTATGTTTAAATATGCAAAGAAATTAGGGAAGAAGAAATAAAAATGACTGAAAAATTACAGGTGTCAGAAGGGAAGTGTGTATTGACCATGTTGTGCTAACTATTGAGATAGACAAGAAGGTATCTGATAATAAATCTGAAGAAGTAAAGCGGAAAGAAAAAATCAATTACTAAAAGGGTGACAACTCAAAAATAAAACAGAAAAGTCAAACATGTTCAAGAAAAGGAGAGAAATAGGTAATACCAAATCTGTTCTGTTAATGTATATAGTATAAGATCATATTTAAGAAGGGTACTGCCATTGAAATGATGTAAGAAAACCCCATGTGATATAACATGCTTGATATATATAGCACTGGTTATGCCCCTGTGCTAATCCAGACTAACTACCATATTTGTATCCTGACACATCTCTACATACCAGCATACGCTAGTTTATCCTGTACTAACAATAGTGTGCATGTCACTATACTTATTAATAGTGTTCTATTTAAATAACTAATCATATACTAGCAAGCAACATGTGTGTGACTTTATTGCTCAATAATGTACTTTTGGCTTACATAGTTTGCTAGCAAATAATGTGTGTGTGACTTTATTGCACAATAGTGTGCTTTTCGCTTACATTGTTTTAAACATTTACTATTTAACTGCACTGTTAATATTGTGCTACAATCTTTTATTCATCTTTGTACCTACATCCTTAGCTCTCTTTTAATAGGAATCATGCTACTCATATGTCAAAAGGAATGTAACTGTATAACAGACAAAAATTTACAATGTACCTATGTCTTGTAAATACTATTCTGAAGTGTGGAGCTTTTCTCCCCGGGCCTCCACTGAAAATGGACATATATCCAGTTGGACCAGCCCGGTCAACAAATGTAAAATAAATAAATAAATAAAATATACTTCAGACCTGATAATCCTCAAATGTAAGAAATTGAATTTGTCAGTACACAAATAACTTATTAGTCAAGTGACTTGGTAAAATGTTCCAGAGTTATAGTTCTGCTAATGAGAAAAGAAAGTCTTAATTGTTCAGTCTGACAGCTGTACCATTAACTTAACTATTGAAAAAACAGTTGTTGAATTATTTATATGTATGCTCCAACCAAGAGTTGTTCAAAAGGTTGAAACTTGCTTTGATGTTAAATGTGTAGATTGTATAGATGGGGGCTTAAGCGTGAATTTCGTGAAAAGTAAAGGCAAAACAAAAACTGATGTAAAGGAGTGTGAAGGCATTTTTAAATTAAGTAGGTTACAACTGGGAAAGATGAAGAAATATGCAAAGAGAAAAACAATTTAAAGAAGTGAAACTATTTTGTGATCTTGGAGAATACATGGGAAGTCAGCAGTGACAGTTATTAACTAAATGTTTCAGATCACATGGCAATAATCATTGAATGCTGGGAACAAGAATGGGAAATAGTTCTGGGAAATGGAATAGAGAGATGAAATTGTTTATTCAAAAAAAGTATGGCTTTATAAAAAATGTAAGAACTGTGGGATAATCATAAAGAAATGAAAGCTTTTTTAAAGTAAATTTTGGGTATTGTGGGTGGCACAGAAAGAAAAGGAAAAGAATGTTTAGCTGCAATGTGAAAGAACGGTTAGGAAAGAAGAAGAAATAGTGTACAAGGCACTGACTAACAAATATCAGGTCTTGTTTGAAGGAGAAAATGAGGAGAAACATAAAAGGGAAACAGAAATTTAGGAAGCCGGAGGTCTTGAGTCTTTGCTTGGAGAGGTAAGAAATAAATACCAAAAAGGAAAGATTCTCAGAACTGAGCCCTGAGGGACACCACTGATCACTTTCATACTTTCTGATGAGCTGTCTACATCTCATGCTATATGGGCTGTTTTTCAGTTTGTTATCTATCTTAACACACTGGCATCAGAATCAACCCCCTTTTCCCAGGGGTGTAGGGGTGTCACATCAACAGTGACCAAATTACCTGCAGCCAGTGTGTGTGGCCACGAGAAGATTCATCATGTGTTTATTACCATGGCCAAAATCTACAGTTTCCATAATCCATCTGAAGAAGTTTACCACATTCAATAGACAGGATTCACCCTGCACAAAGCCAGACTGTTAGAGGTGAAGTCTAATAAGATTATTATTATTGTACTTTATGAGGTCAGTTATAACACATTCCATGGCTTTGCCAATAACGCTTGTAAGGCTGCTAGGTCTTTAATTATCTGTGTTGGATGTAAATCCAACATAACAAATGACCAACCAGTGTCCAAAAAGAAGATGAATTTTATTTTCTCTGACGTCTCAGCTACACAGCCTTCAAGGAGTATAAACACTTAAAACAACCACCTGCCTTAAATATACCTAAAAATCACATAATTAACTAATTAAACAATTAAGCTAAATTAAAAATCTCCAGTTACACTCCAAGTTTAACCCATAAGGAACTAATGTATTGTATTTCAAAATATTTATGGATTCTTTATGTAACAATTTATTTTTTATCTGAGCACCATCATATTGGTCATTTTTAATATGCTCTAATATAGGGGCCTGTAAGCCTTCTGCTTTCCTCTCATGAAAATGCTTAAAATGTTCTGCTATAGGACTTTCCTGTCTACCATTAATTATATCACGTGCATGTTATAAAAGTCTGACCTCAAAAGGTCTCTTACTTTCCCCATATAAAACTTATAACAGGGACATATGAGGGCATATACAACGCCCTGAGTCTCACAATTGTTACATAAGGAATCCATGTATATTTTAAATTATGGTTCCTTATGGGTTAAACTTGGAGTGTAACTGGAGATTTTTAATTTTGCCTAGCTGTTTAATTAGTTAATTATGTGATTATTTTAGATATATTTAAGGCAGGTGGTTGTTTTAAGTGTTTATACTCCTTGAAGGCTGTGAAGCCGAGACGTCAGAGAAAATAAAATTCCTCTTCTTTTTGGACACTGGTTGGTTGTTTGTTATATTGCGTTTGGATTCTGTGGTTGTGCTTGGATATAAATCCACCCTTATGGAGGGGCATTACCACTGCAGTACACAACTCATCAGTGGCAAAGTCAGTCACTAAACATAGGCTAAATAGTCTAAGGACTGGGTCTGCAAGGGCATGTTTAACACATTTAATGAAATAATCTGGTAGATTGTCAGGCCCCATGGAGGAACTATTTTTGGTCTTGGTTAGTACCTTCAGTAATGGATATTTAAAGATAATTGGGTGGGTAAGGATTTGGGTATTCCCGGGATTTGAATAGAAGTTTCAAGGGGTAAAGATGCCACTAAATTTATTTGCAAGGAAATTAGCAATGTCTCTTGGGTCAGAATAAGAGGTCTCATTCTGAATAACTTCAGAGCAATACAAGGTATTGCTCCTTATTATTCTATTATCGTTAAAGGATTTATAATTGCCTTTGGCTGTAGAGGTCAGCCTAAGTTCACTGACTCCTTTAATGGGCCTGATACTGTTCCCATTTTTTAAGTGCTTTTGATATTTTCCTTGATAAGAGGAGTTTTGGATCTGCTATTAAATTTCAGGAATTTCTCTTTTTTGTTGTAGAGTTCATTTATGGAGGTGGTCCACCAGGGTGATTTATGTTTTAATTTCCCATGATACTTGATTCAAATAGAGACTTTTTGCTCTATGCATTTTTCTAAATGGGTATAAAATTCCTTAGTAAACCTTGCTGCTATATCAAGATCAGGGGTGATTCAGTCATAAATTAATTTTGATATTTCATCAAAGATCAGGTTGAGTTTGGCACATTTGTATTCTTTCAATTCAGTAAGGTTTGTGTATGGGAGCTTTTGTGAGTTTAAAGTAGAAAGTCACAAGTTCATAGTCAAAATTCTCTGGAGAAGGCGATACCAGAAGAGTTGTGCAAGAGAGTAAACCACATTTGAAAAAATCATGTCAAGAATGTTGTGTCTTCTAATAGAGTTATATATTAGCTACTCAAGGAAGTTTCTTGATTATTATATACAGGAATTTTAGGGCATACTGTACATTGGGGGTTTACTTTTTCTAATTTATTGGAAAGTAGTCAAAGTTGCCCAAAATAATGAGGTTTTTGCTAGTAAAGAGATCACTTAGAGAACTGAGGATTCCTATGTGGTCATCAGGGGACAAAGAAGATCTGTAGCAAACTAGTAGTTGATAATTCTTTAGAGTGATCTGCAGTTCACTGAGTTCAGTTTGTGGGAATCTTAGGGATTTGCCTGGAAGTAATATGCTCCTTGACAAATAAGAAGACTCCAGCACCACTGGCACTGAGTCTAAAGGTAAGAAAAGTGCAAAACCCAAGTATAGGGGAAGTGCTGTCTTTACATTTAAACAGAGTCTCAGTAACTTTGCAGATGTGGATGTTACCTAATACCGGAATGTTTCAAGATCAGGCAATGTGTTGTTTAGGTAATGAGATCCAAATTCCATAAACTGGACTCTGCCTAAAAAAAAAAGGACTGGGGCAGCAAAGGCTTTAGCCAGTAAGCTGAAGCCCTAAAATGACAGTTGATTGATTGAACATTTGTTTACCAGGATAGTGAAAATGGACTGAAAACCCATTTTCAGCAGAGGCTCAGGGAGAAAAGCTCCACAGATAAGACAATTTAGCAAAGTACAAGATAAAATATCATAGAAAATATTATGGAAAAAAATATCAAAGATAAAAAGAAAAATAAGAAAAAAAAAGTTGCAAGTCATTCTTATCAAAGTAAGCTGGCTTGTCGTTTAGCTTGACTAACTCTGACCCATAGTGTATCTCCCTAGAATGACACCAGCTATTTAAATAATTGTTGAAGCCAATTATCCTTTATTTGTAGCTAGTTATCATTTAAGGTGAATGAAGTATTCCACTCAGGACCTGTGTCTTGCCTGCATCTGTAACATGCCATGGAAAGTTCATACATATCTCTCTGCATGTCCCTCACTGTTTTACATGTCAATGTGTTAATTCCCAGAAGTACAACTACCATGCCATAGTCATGTTTGTCAGGAGTCGGGGTTATCTGAGCCTTTTTTATATCAGACAGCCTTGCATCTGAAAGACAACTCACTCTAACCCTTTCTTTGTCCAGCCTTGTGCCTGACCTCTAGCCACCTATCACTAAAACATTTCTGCTGCTATTATGGCTTAGAGGGGCAAATTTGTGCTGTTTTTACTGAGTGCAAATCTTTATGGCATGAAGTAAATGAGCGGCCTGACTTTTGCTGAGACTTAATCTTCTTATATCTAGGGGGCTTAAGACGTGCTTTTTAGAGCATTTTGCTGTGATTAGTAAAGGTTTGTGGTAGAGGTGTAAGAAGCTCATGGGAAAGTTTTTAGGTGAGAGAAAAACCTCCAGATTAATTAATTATGTATACTTCTCGGGTTCATATGAATCCATCGACAGCCGAAACATCGACGCTTACCTCATCGACACCAAAGCATCGACCGTTCAGAACATCGACAATCCAGGTAAGTGATTTTCCCCCTTACAGGACCCATGGTAGCACTTGTTTCGCTAGTGCGACGCTATGGACAACGCAAATTCTCAACAGTCGCTACCATGGGTCCTAAGTGCTACCATGGGTCCTGTAAGGGGGAAAATCGCTTACCTGGATTGTCAATGTTCTGAACGGTCGATGCTTTGGTGTCGATGAGGTAAGCGTCGATGTTTCGGCTGTCGACGGATTCATATGAACCCATACTTCTCACATATGAAATTATTAGTTCTTCACTATAATAAACAAGTTCATTTTCTTTGAGCATAAAGCAGTTAGGACACAATCCTAGGAAACCTTGCACTAAAAGGTTAGCAACATAGGTGACACTAGTAGGCTGGCCTTCCATTTTGCCCAGTGGTTAGGTGTTTAGATGAATAAAGTAAATGCAGCAGAAGCTATGTGTAATTATGGTAAAATATACAAAATATACATAAAGCACTCCAGTGATTGGTAGTCTTGTTCCAGATACTGCAAATTGTAAAAGTAATATGAAAGAGGGTGTTTAGTACTTCTAAGTATTGCACAGTGCACTGAGCAGATAGGAAGATATGAAAGATGGCGTTAACTCAGATCACAGTAGTGGAAGGGGTGGAACTTCCCATGTGATCTTCCAGTGCTCTCAAGTATGATCAGATGAGATAAGACTGGGAAGAGCTTCCAAAAACAAATTTATAATAAGGGTAGACAACTCAAAAGCCACTAAGTTTAAAAGAGTAACATAGAATTGTTGGCTGGAGCCAGAGTCTGAAGAAGTCTTAATGTGAATGTATGAAAGCGCTCAGTCTGTGTCTAATAAAGTGTTCATTTGAAAGAATGACAGAGTGAATTTCAGATTTTTTTTCTTGTTTTTATTTTGTTTTTAAAGTCAATGCCATGTGTTTGTCCGTTCTGTTTTTACATTTATAATAAGGACAGACAACTCAAAAGCCACTAAGTTTAAAAGAGTAATTTGAAGTTGTTGGCTGGGACCTCAGTATTATGCATCTATGGAATACAATGATAGGGCAAAAGAATTTAAATAGCTTAAGAGGAGTGACTTCATAAAATTTTCTTTTGAGTTTGCTAACAATGGTCATTGAAAGATAAAAGGGAGAGGAGTTTTTGCTTAAATTAATATAAAGGCCAGATGACAACAACCGAAAAACTAGGTTTAAGAACAGAACCAGAAGAGGGTGGAAGTACTGGAAAATTCTAAAGACATTTAGCTATGTTGCTGAATGGTTTGGATTTAGTTTAAACCAGTAGCATTTTAAACGAAGATCAAAGGTTTAAAAACAAACCCTTGGAAGTCAACAGCCTATAGCAAATGCAAATTTAACCTGTCTAAAAAGGCTGGCACTGGTTCCTCTCACAAGAAACAAACCAGGGCTTAATTCACCACTTCAGTGGCAAACTCAGTATAGCCATTCACTAGAATTACTGAATACAGATTAAATAACTTTCAGGAAATTGTATAAATTCTGCCACATGCTGATGATTTCATTTTAATAGGTCTGTATTACATAAAACTGCATATGACATTGAAGGCAGAAAAAACAGGATGAGAGAAATTTGCACTGAAAATGACCAAAAAGAAGCCAAGGATATGTTTGCTATAATAAGACAGTATAATACAATACAAAATGTATTGAGTGTAAAAGTTGTCAAATAATATCTCTTGTGCTAGAATTGGTTGAAAGAAATTATAGTTGAGTGCAAAAGGAAATAAATCCTGCAAATCACGTGGCATCAAATGTTGCTTTCTGTGTAGCCACATTTGGGACTAGGGAATATCAAATATGGTAAGCACAGTAGATGCAAATGCCAAATATCTTGGATATACCAAATATGTTGGCACTAGGGTTAAGTGTCTATGTATGAGTGTCCACAAATTAGGGTTAGAGCAAGGTCTAGGAAAGGTGAAGGATTTTTTTTAATCGCTTAGGTACTGGTACGGGTGAAGTGCATCTGTGTGTCTAGTTTAGTGGTACTGTTTAGGAAAGAGTGTTTCGTAGCCTAATGTTAAGGGTTAGGACACCTGAGTAAGGTGGTACAGGATGGGGGTACATATTATTGCATTTTTGAGCATAAGACTTTTGCATAAAATGGGCACTGTACCCACATGTAATTTTCAGAGTAAAGAATGAGAGTTCCCCTTCAGTACGTTAGTCTGCAATTTTTGTAATCATGATTTTCCAGCTGTAGGCTTAAATATGATCTACACAGAGTTCTTATTTCATCTGAACTGGATTTATGATGATATTATTAACCCAGGACATTTAATATCTCACTGAATATTGACTTCCTTATTTATGCACTTTGGCCCTTGATTATTATAGCTAGTGAAATCAGAAGAGGCATCACCCTCATTGAAAAAAAGTCAAGTCATCCACAACCAATCTTTCACAAATTGTTCTTTTATTCCAGGCACCATTAAATTAATAGTCAAGCCTGAAACACATGACTTTCACTAAATACGACATGTGTGCACTAGAGGCTGATCTCTAGTGAGTCAGATGTGGGTTTCCAAATAGGTCATTGTTTATTGGATGATTTCTTAAATGTTTGGCTAATTCATTGTTTGGCAACCAGAATAGTAGGCTATTCACACTAGAGCCACTTCAACCACTGCCTAGAAAAATAATCCAAATAATGACAAAATTAGAAGATCAGGCAAAAATACAGTACCTAATACAGTTAGTCATCAGAAGAGTTGTGTATACAATAGAGTGCTCCAAATTTTTAAAAGACAATGGTTGTGAGCAGACTTAACAAAATTAACATACAATATCTACTAGGCTAAGAATTATAATATATTCATTTTAGTAGCCTACTGATATCTGAAGGGAGGAGTGGATGATGACGGTAAGTTGGGGGCTGAAAGATAGTTGTGGTGAGCAGACATTCTGAAGGAAGGAATCGATTCATGGCATACAGTGCTTGTAGCAGCAAAATGAGAAGAATCTTAGTTTTAGGAAAACTGTATATTAGAAGACATCCCATGTTTTTGGACCAAATACAGAAAAGAGTTGTCAGAGGCAGTTAAAGAGTTGGTGGCTCTTAAGAGTTTGGGGGCATTATTCATGAAGCAGAGATAACCAAAAGCTCACATAATGCATTTAGTGCAGCAACAAATATGACATATAAACCTGCACTACTGATCAGAAAAATGTGAACCTAGGCTCTCGAAAGATGGACTTACTTCCTTAGCTGCTATGACTTAATATTCAGTGAGCACAAGGATGTTTGGAATATGGATATCTCATTGATAAGATGGTTGAGCACCTATATTGTAGAAGCAATCCCAAGAAATATATGGATTTTTCCATGCCAAGAGTAAGTCAAACTAGAAGGAATATTATATGTTTAAAAGGCAGTTTGTTACACACACAAAAGAGGAGGCAATAGCCAAAGACATTAAGCATAATCAGAAAGAATGGATGCAGTATTTCAAGCATGCTAATGTAAAAACACATTGTTATGTATTAGATTATATGAGATTTTAATAAGCAGACCAGCATGAATATGCTGTGAATGAGTTTACTTTGAGGTATCAAGAAGTGTCCGAATCAACTACTGATGAAAATATTAATTAATATGACTGTTTAAAATAATGTTTTGATTAATTTTCACTTCAGAAGGATGAACTAGGTACATTTGAATGCACTGATGATATCAAAGGCTTTTATACCTAATGGAATTGTCAGTTGTAATTTGAGGTAATTAGGTGAGGAGGTTACCTTATTAGCATATAGTATATACAATAAAAATATAAACAACAAAAATCTGAAGAACAGAAATAGTTTTGTTTCCCAAAAAAATTGTATCCAAATTTAGAAAGGTATAGGAGGGAAAAAATATACAAAAAATACATACCACTCAGTCTAATAAATGTACAATGCAAGGTGATGGAAAGGATTATAGCTGGGAAAATACAAAATAATCTAAGGATGAATCATAATTTGCAATGGGGACAACATGTTTGCAGCATACGTGTCTTCTGCAATACAAACTGTTTTGATTTTTGGCAGATGCCATTCAGTGTAGTAGACATTTGGTATGCAAGTAGATGTGAGCGCTTCATGATTTTTCTTGGGTGGTTGATATGGTAGGGCATAACCTATTGATTAAGAAAATGGGTCATATTGGCATAGATCTTGGCACAATTAAATAGATCAAAAATTGGTTGCCAAGTCAGATGATAAAAGTATAGTTACAGGATGGGGTAAGGATACCAATGAACAGGGTAAACTTCATTGTTGCTTGTTAGGACTTATAGTGTGTGCCTGAGTGATAGGGAGATTTGTGAATGTTTATAATGCATCAGATATGCCAATACCATCAAACTGGCATAGTATCAGAGATCATATTACAACACAAAGCTTTTTTTGGTTCAGCTATATTAAAGAGTTAAATAAGATTCATTTGAAAATAATTAAAAATAAATTATGAGGCTTAGAAAAGTCAAAATAGATTTGTCATATTTTGGGGACTGAGATGACTTGGAAAATACTACTGGTAAGGAAATGAGCTTTGCTAGCAACATTAGCCTTAATGCATTAAAGAAAGGCATATAATGGTTTAAAAAACAAAGGAATGAAACAAGGATATTCACTTTCATCCCTGTTTCCTTTAGCAAATGAGCCATTGGCAATCTCTATAAGACAAATGTTTTTAACATGGTAAAAACCAGCATATGAGTGACAGTCAAAATATTAACATAAAATATGTATATATAAAATGTCTAAACTGCAAAACATCTAAACACAAAATACTGACAAAACTGAAGTTATACCAGGGAAGGAATGATGCCTTTTCCCCATGCTCATGTGACCTCGGAGTTAGTATATATAATTAGCAGGGGTTGTGGGGAGGTGGGTTTAGATGTGGTTAGATTTTTTGTCAGATTTTGTCAATGTTTTTGCAGGGGTCAAGCTCCCCTATACCCCTCTTGTGGGATGTTTCACCCCCAACACCCCCTGCAAATTATATATACCATCTCCAAGGTTGTAAAACAATGGGGAAAGGGCATAAACCCTTCCTTAGTATAACTTCCATTTTGTAAGTGTTTTTTGTTTAGACGTTTTGCAGTTTAGGCATTTTTCAGTTTAGATATTTTGCTGTCAATATTCTGACTGCAAGCTTTTGCTGATTTAGATCATTTTAGGTACACCCACCCATATATATGCATGTGTGAGTGTGTAGTATATATATAAAAATATCTATCAATCTATATGGGAGCACTACAGAATCCTAAAAGCCCAAAATTCTGAAGACCAAAATCCTGAAAGTTCAAAATACTGAAAACTCGAAATCCTGAAAACACACAATATACCAACACTTACTATATTCCATTGCAAGTACATGCAGAAACATATTACCCTTCAACTATATACTAAACTAAGTGCAATCTTGGAGATTATATATTTGAGTAGCAGTGGGGTGTGGGGAGTGCAGGGGTGCTTGCCCCCCTGCTTACTTATACTTGTAGAACAGTAATATAGTTTGTGTTTTATTTCTTTCTGTATGTACTTGTGCTGGAATATAGTAAGTGTTGGTATCCTGCGTGTTTTCAGTATTTTGAGTTTTCAGTATTTTGAGTTTTCAGTATTTTGAGATTTCAGAATTTTGAATTTTCAGGATTTTGGTCTCAGGATTTTGGGCTTTCAAGATTTTGTAACGCATATATATATATATATATATATATATATATATATATATATATATATACGGTTCCCTATCAGAAGCCTGAAACACTATAAGCTTGAAAATCAAAATCCTGAAACCAAAAGCCTGAAAATTCAAAATCCCGAAAACCCAAAATCCTGAAACTCAAAATCCTGAAAACACAAATAATGCTAATATGTCACTATAAAGACACTAATATCTACCAACTGACCCTGACCCTAACCCTAACCCTAAGGTCCGTCACTATCGCACACTCACCTGACCCGCGCCCTAACCCTAACTCACTTAAACCGCCCCTAATCCCAATATTTGTCAGTATTGCATACATGCCTAACCTGCGCCCTAACCCTAACTCACTTAAACCGCCCCTAACCCTAACATAAAACCAACCGCACACTGACCTGAACCCAACGCATGACCTAACACCACAGGGCTAACAATAGCAAAGCCACAATGACGTCAGTATGTCCATTTTGCTAAGTCTAGGTAGTCTGTATGCACAGATTTCCCCTCATTCAGAGCCTAGGTGACTGTCTCAAAGAAGTTCACCAGGTTTAACAGGCATGATCTCCCTTTGACAAATCCAAACTGAGTAGGGCCAAGTGTTTGAAGATTACCTATATCATTGCTGATAAGGTCCATGATGATTCACTCCATGGCCTTCCAGATAAGGCTAGTCAGGCTAATAGGTCTGTAGTTCCTGGGGTCAGTGGAAGCACCATCTTTGTGCAAGGGAATATTGGTGGGCATTTTCCATTCAGCTGGGATGAAGCCGGTGCTTAGACTATGACTGAAAAGAGTACCCAATGGTGTTGCTAATTCTTGTTGAAGACCATGTAGGACACAGCCTGGGATATTATCAGGTCCCACAGATGCTGTGTTTTTGGCCTTACAGAGGGTGTTTACAACCTGTTCTTTAGAGATACAAGGTAGGGAACAGGTGGTAGGGATGTCATGAAGTACGTGTGGTGGCAACTAGGGAGTGAAGTTTTTCTCTATGTCCACAGGCTCAGTATATGTGGTATCAAGTGCCAGTTCGGCACAAATCTGGACCTTTCCTTTTAGGTTACGAATGTAACTAAAGAATGCCTTATGGTTGTCCTTAGTTAAGAAGCTAATTTGGATTTGTAGTTTGTTTTGGAGGACTTCACAAGAAGTCTTATTTGCTTGTTTAAGCTGAGAAGTGAGTGTTTCCAGTTTAGGTTTTACTCTCTCTTATATCTATTTCTTCCTCTTATTGTAAAGCCTATTAAAGGCAGTTGTCAACCAGGCAGGTTTGCTCTTCCTTGCTGAGCTTGTTTTGGTCCTATCAGGTACGGCCAAGTCAATCAGTTATACTAGTGTTTGTATAAAGCAATGGTGTAGAACTTGGCATAGTTGCCAGTTCTGTCTGAGGGAGGAGGTACAGTGAAGCTATTTATACCATCCCATATGTGGCTATAATCTGCCTTGGAGAAGTTTTTTAGTTTAGCTGTTGCTGGGGGTGGGGTCAGGTGTGATAGTTACTTCAAATGAGACTGATTTGTGGTCAGATCTCACCAGGGAAGACCTCACAGTGGGGGTGCTACCGTGGTGCCCCATATTGGCAAGCACCAGAACCAGCATGTTGGCACCCCTTGTAGGGGTGCAACCAGCTGGTCCAGGGCATTGGAGTTAATGATGTCGTGGAACCTTTGGACAAGTGAGTTTGAGCACGAGTAATTTATCCAGTTAATGGATGGGTACTTAAGGTCGCCTAAAACCATGGCATTTGGATTTATCTTGATAGAGTTAAATAGATCCAAATAGGCAGAGTGGATGTCCTGATTCATGGAGGGATCCTGGAGCTAGCAATGACTTGAATAGATGCCCTACCAGCATTTAATTGCACTAGAAGTATCTCCAGGGAATCATACTGTTTAATCAATCTGGAGGTCTATTTATCTTTAATGAATATTGATACACTGCCCACCTCCTTTAGTTTTCACACCTTCAGTTTGTGGTCTGAACGTGTGGAAGGAGGTGTAACCCAGTATGGCTGGGGTGCTCTCCACAGCCTTGAACCAGGTCTCTGTGACTGCATAAATATCTGTGTCTTCCAAGGTGCGGACTGCTTCCAGTAAGTGCAGTTTTATGTTAAGACTCCAAGAGTTAACAGCATAACCTTGAGGTCAATTTTAGATGGAGATTTGACATCGGGACTTTTTTTCCTTTAGACACTGCCCATAAAAAGCACTGTGGGGTGGCAAGAGCCTTAGACAGTAACCAAAATCCCAAGGGGGACAGATGAAGACCATCTCTGGCAAAGCATTGAGGTCTGTCGATCATGATATCCCAAGCTGACATATACCGGATCCCGTTAGAATGACATGAGAATCTAAGCTAATTATTGAAGTCAATCATTTCTGTTTGTATTGAGGCATCATCCTAGATGAAGGTAAAATGCTGCTTAAGGCTAGGGCAAATCTGCCTGAGACGCATAGTACAAGAGCTCAGTCATGTCTCTCCTCATATGGTCCAGAGAGGTACGTCTCATCATTCACACCAACTTGGACTATGATGGAGTCATAACAGTACTTGCTGTTGAGGGACTTGATTGCACGTGTAATATGGCAGATCCTAGCACCTGACAGACAGCTGACTGTGACCTTTTCCTTATCCAGCCTGGTAAGAGGGACATCTGTGTGTCTCATGATGGAATCACCTATGACTAATATGTTTGGTTTTGTGTTTTGCCTTAAAGGCTTGACAGGTGAGACACTGGTGTGTGATATTATGTGTTTTATGTTCTGCAGAGGAAGTATTATGTGCAGCATGGTATTTGTGTTTGGGAGGTCTCTGGTGTTTAGGTGTGTTTCTGGTGAGGACCTCCACATATGTAGGTATGTGTGATGTGGGTTTGGGTGGAGTAGGAGGTGAGCTGTGCATGCTGACAACCCACTCATTGTCATATGTACTAACTGGTGTTTGAGAGGGCATGGATTCAAGGTTCTTAATATAGTTGCACCTCTTATATGTTGAGTTTGTGTGGACTAGGAGTAGTGGGTTGTGACCTGTCAGGGCCTCTTGAATTACTATTTAACTATAGCCTCCAAACAGGCTTCATGTTTCATGAATGGAGAATAGAAACAGTCATCCCTCTGCACAAAGGTGAGCCATCTACAGTTCCTGGAAATTACAGACCCATAAGTCTCATTAGTCTCATATGTAAAGTCATGAAAATAATTATCTTGGAAATGATCAATAGTGATAAAGTAAACTTCCAGACACTGGACCAAGCCCAGTTTCATATCGTCAAGGGTAGATCATGCCGACTCAAACTGGTGGACTTGTTTGAGAAGGTAACCAAAGCAATGGATGAGAACAAAATGGTTCACACTGCCTACCTTGACCTGGCCAAGGTATTTAACACAATACTCCACTTGGGGATTGTTGACAAGCTCAAGAGGTTAGGTACAAACTAATATGTTTGTGATGACTGTGCCATGGCCCAGCAATCAAGGAGCCTCAATCCTCCCCACTGACACCAGAGTGGGTGACTCCTAGAAGAGGAAAGGATAACTAATACATGCAGTAAAGTATAATTTCCCTTAAGTGCACAGAGAGATCACAGTCAGTCTGGGGCTGGTTGCTCCCTCGCTCACCAGGTCCCCAATAAGACTCCCCACTGGCACAGCTATAGGGTCCAGGTCTCAGCCTAGCTGGGCAAGCTAAAACCTTCAGTACCCTCTCTGTCCAACCAGTGCTTCGTGTACCTCCCCAAGTTGCTGACACACCACATACATACTCTGAGAAGAGGTTATACAACCACACAGACCCTCCTGGTAAAAGGCTGGTACAGGTTCTTCCGCTTTGCCCCTATTACCCAGACCATATGGTAGTAATTCCTGCCGCCACCCAGCTAATCATTATCAGCTACTTAAAGGCCCTTAAAAGGGTGTCCAATTATTACTGTGTAATATTATAATCCAATGGTAGTATGACTAAACAGTCAAGGCTTAATTTGGAGTGACTTAGACAGTAAAATCTGTAAATATGTAATGTACTTTAGAGGTTAAATTATCTCTACATAAACCAGCCACAGGTAAAGGTTTTAAAATATTTAATAATAAATAATTAAAACACAAGACAAAATTACTACAGTACAATGCTACTCAAGTGCAGAGATCACACAGAAATTTAAAACAATACCATAGGAAAGATCTGATTTCAAAGACAAAGTACTTAGTCTAACTTTCTTCTAAGTTTAACTATTCCTAAGAGAAACCACAGTGCTGTAATCCTACTTACACACATAAAGCATAACCAGTGCTGGGTTAGATGTCCAAGATCAAAATGCTTCTCAGTCTCTCCCTCAACAATAGTTTTTAAACACTAACCAACAGCTCTTTAAGGCCCTCCCAAATGACATCATGTTGACACTTGGTCTGAAGTTCCCAGGCCACAAACTGCATTATTTAGCAAGCTAACACCTGCTCAGGAGAGTACAACAGTAAAAGGCATTTCACATATGCACTATAGCAGAAACCAGAGCAATAAAGCACCTTCCACATTTAAATGTTGGCCCTTAACTTTAACCTTAAAACAATGGACATGAAACTTTCATCCAGACTCACTGAAGCCGACTTGTAAAGCATCAAAGAGATTCATAAGATCTCTTCAACTTCAAAAGACACATTTGAAATGCTTGGCTTGGTTTTCCTTACAGCAGATGGCAATGTTGCAACAATCTTGAAGTTCACATTTTACAGTGTTTTCTTTCATTTAAAAACACAAGCCTGAATTTTACATTTATTTATACAATTGATAGAATTATGTATCAAATTCTATTTGACTAGGCTGGCAGCCTTCACCCATCTTCCTCCAATCTTCCCAATGTCACCCTGTGGATAGCCAACTGGCTCACAGACAGGACCAGGAAGTTAGAATTGATGAGTCCACCTCTACATAGAGGCCAGTCACAAGTGGAGTCCCTCAGGGATCAGTCCTTGGACCTCTTCTTTTTTTGGCATTTACTTCTCTGAAGTCAAGGCCAATGTCAGTGGTCTCTGGCTGACTAAATTTTCAGATGATTGCAAATTAGGAGCTGTCATTGAATCCCACACTGATACAAATGTTCTCCAGGATTGGCTGACATAGACAAACAACTGCTGTCAGAGACATGGACTAAACTAAGTGCCAAGAAATGCATAATAGTATCCTTCGGTAGGTTATCCACCCCTGATAACTATCATATTGATAACACACCCCTTAGAGTTGACCCAGTAGTCAGGGACTTAGGGACACACTTACAGAGTAAGCTGGCCTTTGACCATTATGTTTCTACAGTTGTGAGGAAATCATTCTATGTTGTGCAACTTATAAACAAAGGTATGGCAGCTAAGTCTAAGTAAGTCATTGTTACACTGTATTGGGCATTCATCAGACCTATCATTGAGTACAATGCCCCCTTTGGTATGTACCTAACCAGGCATATCCAACAACTGGAACATCCACAGAGGTTCCTCACAAAAAGAATGCATGGCTTAAGTAAAATGTCCTGTGAAGACTACCTCAAGGCTCTACCCTATATTCTGTCTCCTACAGGCTTTTGAGGGGAGATATATGCCTGACATACAGGGCATTATCAGACCCCCCCTCTGATGGACCTCAGGTATATCCACAAAACAAGCAGCACCAGAATTATCCATTCTAATGACTTAAACCTTGCCTGTGATATAAATAGGACCTTTTGGAGAGACAAGTATGTATGTAAGACATTACCCCATCTTTGGAACAGGCTCCTTATTCAAGTAAAGCAGAGTTCCTCCCTTACCCTAATTCAAGAGCAACCTGGACAATTGGATGGGGAACAGGAAATTCATCCCTGGTTTGGTACCTATTTCTCTAATGTATACAGACAACCTGTAAATGGTTCATCTCCCAGACACTCTCTTGTAAATGTTTCCTCTCCCAAGCCCCTGCTTACACTTATGAAGGGTATCAAAACTTGTCAGAGATTTGGGATGCATGGCTAGGCTTAAAAAGGCCCTTGTGGCTGTTAGCCTAGTAAACACTTATGAACCTATGAACACTCTCCTGCCACAAGAATCTAGACCACAACCATCCTAATCTAAAATAATTGGTTTGAAGCCCAAGTGCTTAAACCAGGGAGGTTGGTATGATGGTTAATGTGCTTACCTGACTGACACAAGGTACAAGGTTTAATTCTCACATGGGGTGATTTACTAGGCTTAAAATGGCCCACAAGGGCAATTAGCCTAGTACTAATCTATGAACCTATGAACCAGAACTAAGACACTTTTAGAATAACAGACACAATGAGCCTTCAACCAGCAATTCCTAGCTTAGAAGGGTGTAGGCTATCCTCTCCTGCCATAAGAGTTTACACCACAAATCTTCCTAATGTAAAATAATTGGTTTGGAACCCATGTTCTTAAACAGAAACAAAGTCACTTAGAACAACAGACACAATAAGCCTTTACCCAACAATTCCCAGCTCAGAAGGGCAGAGGCTACCCTCTCCTCCCACAAGAGTATAGACCACAATGTCATCCAGCAAAACTGCCAAACTATAAATGAAACTAGCAAAAATGTTCCTCAGGAAATGAGGCAATAGACTGATCCACACACATGCTGCAAGCGATACTACAAGACACAAAAACAAGTATTTATTGATACAATTTAATTTGTACACAGGACTTACTTTTTTTTAAGTAATACAAAAACTAAAGAGGTATAAGTTTTGTGGTCTGGACTGAAAATGTTCACAGGCCTCTTCTTGATGGCAGGCTGGGAGTTTGAAACCTTTTGTCTTGGATATAAAACTATTTATTTGCTACTTTTTCATTATAGCATCTAAAGGCATATATAGATGAATGTAACTATAGACATCCGCTTACATCTTCATAAGACAACTCATTGAAATGTGCTATTTGTATGTTACTTACTAATGTTTTATTCCAGAGTTTGTTACAACTGTAATGATATTTTATGGACAGTGTCACACTGACATGGATAAAGGGCAAAACAGGAAAATTAAGTTTAAAATGCATTTTCCTCTACAAGTCAGCGTAATCTTAGATCCCATATAAGTGCATGGTGAGGGAGGTTTGCCTCCATCAAAAAATTATTTAGTGGTGATTTTTAGGTGTTCTGTATTTTTTTCTGTTCAATTTTAGTTAATTCATTTAGTTAATACTGCCATGCATTTTGCATGCAAACAGTTTAATCTCTGAAAATTATAGGGATGCATAATTCTGAGCTAGTGATATACTTCTGATGATCTTTCTGAATGGTTTCAGAGTGCACTGAATTTGATATGGATCATCAGGAGTCTGCAACAATTATGACCAAAATAGCCAACAGACACTCCACAGTTCAACATCTAATGGTTGCTCTAGACATATAACGTCAACAGGCATAAAATAATAAAAGTAAATACTACACAACAGTAACTTGTGTTTAGAAACAGAGAAACCCATTCAGAATAGGCAAAAGACTGTTGTCCATTAATTGTCATTTTCTGCAGTTACTTACTGGTGGTATGTTACAAAAGTGAAACTGCTATTTTGGTTTGAAATCAATTCAGTTTTCCAGGATCTAACCCATACAGTGATATATATGGTATTAATTCAGCTACTTACTGGCACCCAAAAATTCCAACTTCTATTTTGGTTTTAAATTGAGTCAGTATTCCACGACTGGCACTTTATACTGATATCTATGGATCAGTGAACAGCTAATCTGCAAAGGACATAGAGGGAAGCTGTGCCAATCAGAGTCGTAGTTTTGGAAACTACATTAATGAGACCGCTTATACGTCTTTGTTCTACCCACCAATGACTGGATTGCAGTCTTCACTGTTTGAATTATTTTAGATACTGTCCTCCATATAGCTACAAGTCATTTTTGAATTCTCTGTCCAAGCTACTCACACCAGCCATCATGTATATGCTTAGAGAAATGTTGGTCAAGACTTTGAACAGCATTGTGAGGCTCTGTGAGCAATAAAAGTGCTTCCGAATATGGCACTGATTTCAGGAGAGGGTCTCTGTATACTTTGCATTAGTAGTATTATTAGTAAGTAAGTATATTCTCACACTGTTTCTCATACACTTAATGCAGGCAACTGGAAAAAAAAAATGTTCACAGCTGTACTGTGCTGTGCTGCACAGCTTAACAATGAAAGCATATGTCATACCTTTTATCATTCATTTATTTAGAAAATAGTCTATCTTTTTTAAACCATTTTCTTTTAGTTCCTTCAAAGTATGTCTAATAATAAAACATTAAAAAAAAAGTTCCCTGTAATTAATCCAAAGGTACCAGAATATTTTTTTTTTCATAGCATGTGTTCCATTTATTGTTAATTCTCTGTCCTACTACCCTTTTTGACCACTGGTTTTATTACCTGTGACCCGATACATGACAAGTTAACATGCATTAACTTTCAAATTAACATACTCATTAATTGTGTGTGTGTGTGTGTGTGCGTGTGTGCGTGTGTGCGTGTGTGTGTGTGTGTGTGTGTGTGTGTGTGTGTGTGTGTGTGTGTGTGTGTGTGTGTGTGTGTGTGTGTGTGTATGTGTATGTTCACACACATGCCAAATACCTTGCTAAATTCTATTAATTTGGCATTTGTTAATCAGGTTGGTCCAACTGAGCCAGAAGGCCATTTTCAATGGAGACCCGAGGAGAAAAGCTCCATAGTAATACAAACAAGAAGTTATAATTATAAAACCATGCAATATGAAAAGTCTTGCTAACATAAAGCAAAAATAGACAAATATATAAGGTAGATAAAATATGTACACAGTGGTTATAACAAGGCAGTTAAGTATTAATAAACAAGAAAATTGACATAAAAAGTGGCTACTAAAATAGAAAATAAAATATACATACTTGCATAGATTATTACACCATTGAAAGTGGGGTATGACAACAGTATGAAAGAGAAAAATAGTCATAGGAGTTGTACATTAAGAAGAAATGAGGATATAATTAAGTAGCGTATGGGGATAAGGGGCTTAGGTGAGGTCTACGCGTTCTACATCCTATGTTACATAGCTTTGGTTTGTATTTAAAATTTCCATTACATTCTACAGACCATTTCAGTATTGTAGCTGGCCAGTGAGTAATATAAACAATGTTTTTCACATTAAAAAGTAATAAAGCAAGTTTTAGACTCACAGTGTAGAATATGTAAAAAAAATTGAGAAATTAAGATATTGTGGAATTGGAGTTGTTTGACTATGCAAGCCATCTTTAATTGATTTGTAATTTTCTAAAATGAGCATGTTGAAAATTCGAGCAAGAACTTTTTATCCACACAAACAGACAAGCATACAAACAAAAAAGGCAATCACAGCATTTATATGTGCTGGAAGATGTACAGCTTCCTGTACTGAGTGGAAACATTACCCTCTCCCAAGGGGAAAACAATTCAGAAATAGTGCCCCTCAAGAGAAAAAAAATATATGGGAGCACAGGATCACAGGAGATTACTAGGCTATCAACCCAGAGGTCATTTTAAGCCTAGCCGTTTCAACTTAATGTAATACCATTGAAGTACTAGTCAATACCTAAGATTGCATTTAGTGATGACTGCCCATGTCCAGGAGAGTTGTGGGCACTGTCCCTGGTAAGAATCTATGGTGCCCCATCAACTCATTGAGGTTCCTCTTAAACAGTGCCATACAGGTGCTCTGTTTCACATGAATTGATAGCCTGTTCCAAAGACATGGCAGTCACTGAGAGATAAATCTGTCCCTCCAGCATGCCCTATTTAAGTCCCTGGAATGGGTAGCTCTAAACCCATTTGATTTGCGGATATGCAGTAAGTTCATTAGGTTTGGGTCTTGGGTCACTCTGTAGGCCAGGCATAAGTCTCCCAGGGATTTTAGTTGGTCCATGCGAGGCACATGCTGGAGGCCCTTGAACTTCTTTGTTAGAAACCTCTGAGGTCTCTCTGCCAGTTAGCAACCCATCTTACAACAAAGGGATTTACATTCAGTTTGCTAAGTTTATTGGAAATACCTTAATGTGGGATTGTGTTGAAAGCCTTTGCCAAGTCGAGGTATGCTCTGTGCTCAGATTTACCCTCATCAATGGCCTTAGTTACAACTTTCAAAAAAATACACCACATTTAACAGGCAGGATCTACCCTCACAAAACCAAATTTGGCAGGATCTAGGTATGGGAGGTTACATTTGTCTTTATTTATGAGGTCCATAATGATACGTTCCATAGCCTAACAGATGAGGCTGATTAGGCTTATGAGTCTGTAATTCCTGGGTCTGTTTCTAGACCACCTTTGTGGAGAGAATAACTGTAGCTGTTCTCCATTCCACAGGAACTAAGCCTGTGGTTAGGCTACAATTGAAAAGGGTTCTTGGTGGTGTTTCTAGTTCATGTTTTAGCCTGTTTAGAAGACAGTGTGGGATGCCATCCAGTCCCATAGGGGCCATGTTCTTTGCCTTGGACAGGGCTTTGAGACCTCCTCTTCAGATATGTAAGGTGGAGGGGGAGTTTGGGTGAGGGTTTGTTCATAAGATCATAGGATCTTATCTTTGAAGTTACTAGGCTAATGACCCTAGGGCCCTCACAAGCCTAGCCAAGTTTTACCCTTATTTCCACAATCAGCACCAATCACCCCTGTCCAAGAGGGATATAAGTGGAACCCCTGGGGTGAACTTGCTGTTACCCTTCCAGTCATCCAGATTGCATTTGAAGAGGGCCAATAAGGTGCTCTGCTTGACATGACACATACCAGGTTAAGGCCATTAGAGCTGGTAACCCATGTACCATTTGACTTATGGATATGTAGCATTTCCAGTAAAGCAGAGTCAAATATAGCCTTATTTGCATATAAGAGATCGCCTCTGAGCAGTCTGTATGAGACAGAATAAAGTGACAGTGATTCCAGATGGTCCTTGTAGGACAGATACCGAAGACCTTGAATTTTCCTTGTGAGGAACCTTTGTGGTCTCTCCAATTGCTGCAGGTTCTTGGAAAAGTGCATACCAAAAGGTGCATTGTACTCAATTATTGGCCTGATGAGGGAAGAGTACAGGGAGGTTATAACTTCTTTTTTTTCTGGAGGCAATGTCATTTATGAGATGAGCAATATAGAATGCCCTTCTTATCACTGTGGAGACATGGTGATCAAAGGTAAGGTTGCTGTCAATCTGTGTGCCCAGGTCTCTCATCACTGAGTGCATACTTAGGGTGTTGTTATTGATGTGGTAGTTAGTAGGAACATAACTCTTACTGAAAGGAATGATAATACATTTTTTGCATCAAGGTTAAGGCCATAATTTTTGCACCAGTCATTTGTTTGTGTAAGACCTTCTTGTAGGTTGTTGACATCATTTGGAGATTCTACAACCACTCCCAGTTTGCAGTAATCAGCAAAATTTGTCAGCCACAGACCTTTAGTTTGAGCTTGCACTTTATAGAAGTAGATTCCAAACAGTAGAGGTCCGAGGACTGAGCCCTGTGGAATTCCACTGGTGTGATGGAATCGAGTTAGAACTAATTTTAAAGAATCCCTGTTTGATGAACCAGCCCAGATTGTATCTGAACTATCTAGTCATCACAAATGTCTGCTAATGCTTGGAAAGCTAACATAAGCTTTTTACTGGGCTCTGAAAATATATCAAATATTGAACTAAATTAAATGAAAACACCATCCTCCGATATACTAATTCTTATCCCAGAGCTATTTTTCTCCCTATAACATCACCTTGGTGTTGTTTAGTGATCAGAAACCAATTAAAACTTTTCATTTTTTTTATTTCCACTTGTTTGCATTTCACAAATCATGAAGGACCAGACATTTTCCTTTTCAAATCTCATTGCATTTCTGAAAAAAAAATTATCTTATGTATTTATCAATGTATTAGTCATTTCTGCATGTATTTTAGCCTGCATAGTGACTAGTCTGAAGACAAGTGCTTCAGTGTCCTAGTTTGTAAGCAGTAGCCTTATAGTCTGTAAACCTTCCTCCAGTGGCATCCTGCTGGTCAGCTTTTACACTGTACTTCCTAACACACATTGACATTTACTCTTACTGCTCTTACTCAGGCTATTTCTTTCTCTTATATTTTCTCCACTTCTTTTAAACTTGCTACTCCCATTATTTATATCATCCTGTCTTTCTTCAGTGAAACTGCATGCTCAAGGAAGTCACCCTTGGTCTCCCGTCTTTTCTCCTTTCTCCTTGTCTTAGACAGTTATTAAACCACTTTCAACTCTGAACTAGTATTTGTGCACAATAACCATTGACTCTGTGTACTCAGCTGTCTTCCATGTGGTTTTATTTTTCTATAGAATTGTCCCTGCACGCAAATAGATATGTATGTAACAGTGAAGTCTGCAGTTTGAACACCAGTCTGTGGGCTATATTTTTATGTAAATGATAAATATTATGGCAGCCTAAAACAAATAAATTTGTCCACTATAATAGCTCCATTGTCTTAGACCACAGCAGTCCCATTGATACTTTCTCCTTCAACTGTGCTTCATCAATTGTTTTTAGCAGTCCAGTGTCCTCTCTAGTTAGAAATATATCTATCTAACTGAAGTGTTTGTTTGGCCTGCTTGTTGTACTCTGGCTGAACATTGCTGGTCTCTGGCTGCATTTTATTTTGAATTGAAGCTTTTCATTTGAGTTTTAGACACTTCTATTTTGTATCTTATTCTTGTATTACATTTGTTTTGTTTTAAGTTTTCTGTTCTGTTGGAGTTTTAAGAGGTCTTGGCTAGGGTCAGTTAGAAAAGTTAGCAAAAAATTCCTTTGCAAACAGTGAATAACATCAGTTAATTAGTGGGAGGACCTGAGAAACAGCATCCTTCTTTTAGTTAGAAATATCTGTATTTAGCTGAAGTGTTTGGCCTGTTTGCTGTACTCTGCCTGAATATTGCTGACCTCCAATTGCATTGCGTTCTTAAATTTGGTGGCTTTTGAGTTGTCCACCCCTACTATAATTCTGATTTTGGACACTCGTCCCAGTCCTGTCTCATCAGCTCATTCTACTGAGTACAGAGAGAACATTTGGGAAGGCCCAACCCCTTAGTTTCTCAACCTTGAATTATTTTCTGTTTCCACCCTTCCCACTTAACCTAGAAAAATCACTTTTTTAGCTGCTTTTATTGTATTTGTGTTTCTTTCCACTTTATTACTTTATTTTGCTTTTGCTGCTTGTTCTTAAAAGTGCTCAATTGCATTTGTTCTGCTGCATTTATTACTGCTTGTTAGTAGCCTGATTAAATTGTATCTGTTACTGTAAGCCTCTTCATTTTGGTTTATGCACTTGGGCTTTAGGCCAGTTGTTTTACATTATGAAGGTTTGTACTCTACACTCTTGTTGCAGCAGAGGTAGCTTACATCCTTCTAAGCTGGGAATTGCTGGTTGAAGGCTTATTGTCTGTTATTCTGAAACTGTCTTAGTTCTGGTTTAAGCACTTGGACTTCAGGCCAGTTATTTTACATTAAGAAGGTTTGTGGTCCACACTCTTGTGGGAGGAGAGGATAGCTTGTGCCCTTCTGAGCTGGTAATTGCTGGTTGAAGGCTTATTGTGCCTGCTTAAATGGACTGGTTTTTTTTCTGAAATTGGGTCACTTTGCTGTAGAATAGACTAGATTCAGATCCACTGAATCAAGTTCTGTTTGTATAACTCAAGCACTAAACCAGGCCATCTTTTGTTGGAGAGGGTTCCCCTGCACCGTGCAGTTAGAACTAATCTTATTGAAGGTTGTTGGAATAGGGCTCAATTTTGAGCTTTTTTATTGGTTAATTTGTTTAGATCAGTTTATGCTTGTTTGCTACATAGCACCATGTTTGCGCATATTGCACTGCAGTGCAGTGGTGGGCACTGTTGGTGATTATAGATACAAACACTTTTGCCTGCAAATTTTCTCTTAGTACTCTGCTGATGCTCCATCTGTGAGTTTTCATGATTGTCCCTCACTGACAGGTGATAAATTCAGTGAAGCTCCTGAGGTACCAATACAGATCCTACCTACTAGCCCTTCACATTTTTTGTCCACTTCCCCTATCCATTACTTTACCTGGTCCTTTCTGTCCTCTCCCTGTTTTCTGACCACATCAACTTACCTAAGATTATGGATGGACAATTTCCCAAAGTTTCTCCAGCCAGCCTTGTCGACATTGGCATCCTGATGCAATGTAGCAATTGCCTCTTCTTCTAGTCTACACACATTCGTTATGTGAGAGATGCATCTATATCAAGAACCTGGAATCCAGGCTTTCTCACTCACCAGTCAGTTCATCTGATACTAAGCAGGTTGTCAGCATGCACACCTCATCTCCTGCACCTCCCAAACTAACAACACATAAATCTTCATGTGCAACGGTTCTTACAAGAAGCTTATCTAAACATCAGAGATCTCCCAAACACAAACACAAGCACACTTCACATAATACATCCTCTGCAGAACATAGTACATATAATGTATCACACATCAATGTCTCACCAGTGAAGCACCTAAGGCATAGCACAAAAACAAACATCTTAATCATAGACGACTCAATTGTGAGACACACAGATGTCCCTCTCACCAGGTTGGGTAAGGAAAAGGTCACGGTCAACTGTCTGTCAGCTGCCAGGATCCACTACATCACACATCCATTCAAGTCTCTCAACAACAGGCACTGCTGTGACTGTCATATTTCATGTTGGTGCGAATGACTTGAGATGTACCTCAATGGATTGTATGAAGAAAGACATGACTGAGATCTCTGATTATGTGTCTCAGGCAGATATCTCCCTAGCTTAAGCAGCATTTTACCTTCGCCTAGGATGATACCTGAATACAAACAAAAAATGATTGACTTTAACAATTGGCTTAGTTTCCGGTGTCATTCAAAGGGGATCCAGTATCTGTCAGCCAGAGATAACATGGTCAACAGACCTCGAAGTTTGCCAGAGATGGTCTTCATCTGTCACCCCTGTGATTTTGGTTACTGGCTAAGACTCTTGCCATCCCCATAGTGACTTTTTTGGCAATGTTACAAGAACAAAATTACTGATGTAAAAATACCCTCTAAAAACAACCTCAAGGTTATGCTGCTAAACACTAGGAGTTTAAACCAGAAACTGCACTCACTGGAAGCAGTCCTCATCCTGGAAGATGCTGATATTTGTGCAGTCACTGAGACCTGGTTTAAAGCTAGGGAGAACACTCCAGCTCTTCCAGGTTACATTTCCTTCTACACATTCAGACCACAAACTGAAAATATGAGAACTAAAGTAGGTGGTGTATCAGTATTTATTAAAAATAAATGCACCTCTAGATTGGTTAAACAGCATAATTCCCTTAATTACTTCATATGCAGTTGACTTTAGGTAAGATCCCTCTTCGGGTCATTGTAGGGTTGCCAACCATCCAGAATTCTTCCAGACTGCACAGAATTAAGTAACACTCTCCAAAAAATGGAGACTGCCTTTTCTGGACAGTGTATTGTCCGGAAAAAGTAAAATCAATTATGTACAGGATTACCTTAGTAAATAAATATTAATTTTTGACATTATAATTTTTTTGCAAACTTTTTAAATCAAACTTCAATGTAAGAATGTATTACACTATTATTAATCAATCAGCGAACCTGCTGAACTATCCATCCAGATGTTTGTCTGTCTTTCACTCACTTGTACATACAGTCCAACCTTTTTGTCCTCCTGCCAATCAGACATGAGTATGTTCCCTGTCTGGTTCAGTGGTGCACATACTCAAACAGTGTTGTTTTTCATAGTCTGTGGTTAGCACAAGGCTGGCGGTACAAAGAATGTTTTCTTCAGATCGTTCATGTTTGTATGGATCATTCTTTTGCTTCAGTTCTTGCTTTTATATTGCAGTAGTGATGCAATGTACAGCATGCCATGGTGTTCCTTAAGGAAGGATTGTGTCCCAGCCTTACATCAAACATAATGTGGACTTTGAAGGCCAAGCACATCAGAACAGGTGACCAGTCTCGTCCATGCAGGGTACAACAACCAAGCCCCACTTTCTGTCAACCTGTGATACTAAGGCAGCAGTTTGGACCGTAATGTTATAGTTTTATTTTGACCAAAACACTTGCAGTGCTTGACCTGTTTTAGGGCAGAGAAATAGATATGGTTCAAAGTGGTGACTGCAGATGTTTGAATGGCAGGTAAAAGGGGAAATATTGTTAATGAGGAACTTTAAAATGACAAATATAAATTGTAGCACCTAGGCTGCAGACACACCTAAAAGCAGGATTATTATTGGCAAATTACAACAGGCTTTACTCAAGCAGGAAATAATGCAGTCTTACATGTGTGTGTGTTTGTGTGTGGGTGTAAGCGGTAGGTAGCATACCTCTCAACTGCCCAGGTTTTTGCAGAATGCCCATATTTTGCCCTATATTTTTGTCTGTTTCTCATAAAAAGGATTGAAGTTGCTAAATAATGACAAACATTTGAGTTTTAGACTTCATATCCTTTAGAAAAATGAGTGCTAACACAAATCCTGCTATTCTAGCAATTCTCTAACTTCATGAGAACAATATTTATAATCTGTCCCTATTCAGGATTTGTCTAGATTTCTTGCACTAAGAGGTTGAGGTATGTGTATGAGAGTGAAATGCCCTAGTTATGGTTAGCAGGTGGTTAGTAATTTGCTTAGGCTCAAGCACTGAACCTTAGTTACAGGACCACTCTCCATACTAAAAAGGAAACCAGAACAAATGTAGACCAGCAAATAGACTCCAAGGAAGCAACCAACTTGTAACAAATTACACAACGAATTTACCTAGGTTTCGTCTTTATTCAGACTTCTTCAGAATACAAATGGTAAAAAAACGCTCCCTTTTTATATAAACACATAATGGTGACATCATCAAACAATCAATACTAAAGGCCAGCTTTCAAAATAAAAGCAACAGTAACAGCATTGCTAAAAGGTTGCAGAGACATGAACTGAAAACAGCCTAATATGCCACTGTAAACAAGCACTAGTCATAAAATCAAAAAATGGGCTTTAAATATACATGTGTGTAAATGCAAAAAACTCATACAATAAACAAACCTAACCCAAAATATTCCTTAATTTCAAAATAGGCATAATGCTGATGCAGTCATTAATGCATGGAAACACCAAACCATTTAATTTCAACTGCCATTTCATCTCACAAATGTCTAGGTACACTTCAAGTTGGTTACCCTGGTTATCAGCCAATAATTGCTGTATGACACTAAATTTAAAAGCATGACCAACATTGGATTCAATATGCCTGTATAAGGCATTGGTCTTTTTCTTCAATCTAATATCCGATTGATGCTCAATGATACGATCCCTAAACGCCCTACAGGTCTTCCCGATGTAAAAGGCCGGGCACTGCCCGCACAAGGCCAAATATACCACACTTCTACTGTAACAATCAAAGTGTGCCCCAGACCTAACAGTAATCCCAGCCACTTTGTACTCGGAACCAGTTGTATTGATCAAATGACATACACTGCACCTACCACATTTGAATGTGCCCCTACTCCTGTTTGAAGCAAGATGGGGGACATAATCCCTTTCCAATAGCTGCTTAAACGAACGACCCTTCCTAAAGACACATTTAGGTGGTACTCCTAATTTGTCACTGACCAACTGGTCAAGCTTCAAAAATTTCCAGTTGCTGATAGCTATCTCAGCAATGTAAGGTGCATCAAAGGAGTAAGTCGTAATGAAAAAAAGCTGATTACCCTCATTAACCCGTGTGTACCTAAAAACCTCTCTCAGAATCAGTTGTAACCATGACAACACTCTCTTATTGTACAGCGTTATAGAGTAGACAGAAACATATTACAAGAACTCACTAAGCTCTGCCTCCCTCAACTCACAGCCAAAGCTAACAGAAGGGAGCCCATCCCAATGGAGATAAAGGTATGTGTAGCCTTTAGGATACTATCTACATGTAATTTTCAAAGACCAACTGGGGACATGATGGGAGTGTCACAGGCATCTGCATCCAGGATGCTCCACCAATTCCTGGAAGCTATGCTTCCACATGCCAGTGAGCACATATCTTTTCCCCTTACCCCTAAGGTGAGGTCTAGAAATATGCAACAATTCTACCGTGTAGCACACTACCCTGACGTACTGGGTGCCACAGACTGCACATATGTACACATTAAGGCACCACCTGGTGAGCAGGGTACAGTCTACGTTAACAGCAAGGGGTACCACTCCATCAACTGCCAGGTCATGTGCAATGCCAAGGGGATTATCCTGAATGAGTGTGCTGGCAACTCTGGCAGTTATCATGACTCTGATATCAGGCACACATCACAGCTGCACCAGATGTTTGCTAGGAGGGACATCCCACAGGGCCATTTACTGGAGGATGCTGGCTACACCCTGGAACCGTGGATTATGACACCCATCAGAAATGAACACACACCCATGGAAGAACACCATAAATGAAGCACACACACAAACTAGGAACATCATAGAGCATGTGTTTGGGCTTCTGAAGTCACTGTTCCAGTGCCTCGATATATCTGGTGAATCCCTGCAGTATACTACAGCCACATGTGCACAGACATTCACTGTATGTGCTGTGCTACACAGTCTGATCCTGTGGAAACAGCTGCAGCAGGATCAGCAAAGGAAAGGGATACACATCCCCCCATCAGTGCCTAGGTCACTACAGCCACAGTCACAGGAAGACTCAAAGGAGGAATCCCCCGCATAGCACATTCACTGACAACCTAAGGACCTAGGGACTAACACCTCACTCCTACTTACATAAAGATATTAAAGTTGAAACCAGGTAACTCACACGTTCTGTACATATCCATGTATTGGCTGTGTACTGCTTGTATCAGAAAGAATCAGCCCTGAATTATGGTTGTGTCAGCTGCTGCATTTGCAGGGTAAGTCCATAAGCTACACAGTAGTCTACTGGATTATTATGATATCCTCACTGACAGAACCCACACTGTAAAAGTTGCAGACTCCAAATCTGACCTCAAACCAGTGACAAGTGGAGTACCACAGGGTTCCGTCCTGGGACTGCTCCTGCTTGGTATCTACTTCTCTGAAGTACAGGCTAACACAGAAGGCCTCTGGCTAACGAAGTTCACAGATGACTACAAACTAGGAGTTATAGTCAAGTCCCCAAATGATGTGAACATCCTACAGAAGGGCCTCTCTGAGACAGATCCCTGGTGTCAGAGCCATGGCCTCAAGCTCAATGCCAAAAAGTGCAGTGTCATCCCCTTTGGTAAAAACTCTGTACCCATGAACTACCACATAGGCAGCAATCTACTTAACACCGAATGTGTGATAAGAGACCTTGGGACCCAGGTGGACAGTAGTCTCTCCTTTGATAGTCACATTGCCACAGTAGTCAGGAAGTCCTTCTATGTGGCACACCTCATCATAAAAGGGTTCTCATCCAGGAAAAAAGAGGTCATTGTTACCCTCTACTCATCACTCATTAGACCCATTATAGAGTACAACGCCCCTTTTGGAATGTACCTCACAAGACATCTGCAGCAGCTGGAAAGGCCACAGAAGTACCTCACAAAGATGATTACTGGACTCAAACAAATGCCCTACACTGACTGCCTCAAAAAACTCCAGCTTTACTCCATAGCATAGCGCCTACTCAGAGGTGATCTCTGCCTAACATATAAAGCTATGTCAAACCCAGAGCTGTTGGACATGCCACACCTAAAGAAATCCCAATCCCTCCGAGCTACATGCTCTAGGGACCTAAACCTTGTCACAACAATAAACAGGACATGCTGGAGGGATAGATTCCTATCTCAGAGACTTCCCATACTCTGTAACAGGCTACCCATCTATGTCAAGCAAAGTTCTTCATTAGCACTCTTCAAGAAAAATCTTGATGAGTGGATGGGAAATAGGAAATATACCCCGGGGATCACTTCTGTGTCTCTGCTCATCAGTGGCACAGGAAAATAACTTTCTTGGGTGGCGTAAGCCAGGGAACCTTGTTGGGTAGGCTTGCATAGGCCCTTGGGCCGATAGCCTAGTCCCTACCTATGAACCTATGTCAGTGTGTATATATGGACCAGGTACATTATGCAAGTAACTATAGTGGGCAAGTTGGATAGAAATGACATCCACATGGGACTACAGATACCCATTCTACTAACATGTTTCCATTTCTATTCAGTAGGCCTCATACATGGAATTTTTATGCAGTCTTACTGCAACAGATTACTGGTACATCATTGAAGACAGAAATTAAGACAGTCGGATTAAATGATAGTCAGACTATAATGTATCCCAGCAGAACATGTGATGTTGTTCACCCACCCCTCAACACAGCAGTGTTCCCCTGTAACTGCTGTAACAGTAACTCATCAATGTTATATGAGCATTTCAGTCAGTCTCGGGACAGTACTATAGAAATTGATCATACATCGTGTGCCTTAAGTAAGGAAGGAAGGAATAACCAATGTGCAGGTGATTGTGTGATGAATGACCCCCTGTCTGTCAAGCAGAATCTGTGGCTTAAAGGACTAAGGCAATCACCTTGTTTGATGGCATCTATGGTTCTTATCTAGAAGTATCCAGTGTCTGTCAGCCTGGGATGACATGCTCGACAAGCCACATTGCTTCGCTAGGGACGGCTTGCACCTGTCACCCCTGGGCTTTCGGATATTGGCAAAGGCTCTTGCCACCCCCATAGTGCCTTTTTTAGGCAAGGCTCAAAAGTCAAACCCACCTCCATAGACAGCACAAGGAACAAGAAACTAAGGGTAATGCTGCTAAATGCCAGAAGTCTTAACCTCAAGATGCATGCACTCGAAGCTCTCCTCAGTATGAAGAACATCGATATCTGTGCAGTGACAGAAACCTGGTTCAAGGCTCCAGAGAGCACCCCAGCACTACCAGGTTATACCTCATATCATGCTTTTTGGCCCCAAAACCCGGACCGAACCACAAAAGGAGGGGGAGTTTCCATATTTATCAAATATATCCACACCTCCAGGTTAGTGGCATAGCACGAAGTATCGGAGACCATCCATGTGCAACTGACAGTGGGCAAGACTGCTTTTCAGTTTATAGCATCCTACAGACCACCCTCTCAAAGTCAGGAATCCCACTCAGCTTTCCTGAAAACATTGGAGAACATGAAGATCTCTCCGAACACCATTATATTGGGCGACTTCAACTACCCAAACATAGACTGGGAGCATTACTCAAGCCCCAGCACCTTAGCCCAAAGGTTCCTGGAATTTATAAACTCAAATGCTATGGAACAACTAGTCACCACTCCCACAAGAGGGGAAAACATACTAGACCTGATCATTACCAACATGGGGACTCTATGCTCCATAGCAGAAGTATATGCCTCATTGGTAAGATCAGACCATAAATTAATTTCACTGGATATCCACATCCCAACCCCACCCCCAGCCCAGAAAACCACAGAGAAAAACTTGTCAAAAGTGAACTTCACACTTCTCAAAACCAAAGTGGAATCCTTCAAGGCCCCAGAGCCAGTGGAAACTATGGCCCAAACTGCAGAATCCTATATAAACTCATTCTACGGACATCTCCAGGAATGCATGGATCATGCTATCCCAAACAAAATCAAGACCCAGTCATCCAAAGGCAGGCGTCCAGTCTGGTGGACCCCAGCCATAAATAAACTGTACAACAGAAGGAGGAAGCTACTACATGATAGAGCAAAATCCCTAAAAGGGAAGGCATCTTTGATCAGTACTAGCAAAAAATTACAATCCCTCATTAAATCCTCCAAGACCAGCTTCGAGAAAAAAATTGCACAGGACACTAAAGACAATCATAAGGCTTTTTTCAGTTATGTTAGGAACCTGGGATGCAACTCCAAGACTTGTTCTGAGTTGATTCTAAATGACAAAAAATACACTGAACCCACAGACATCGCCAATATCCTGGCAGACAGGTTCAGTGCAAACTTCTCCACCCTCCCCCCCAAAAGAGCAAGTATCTATCCCGGCAGAGTGCAGCCTCCCAAACATCTCTGATGCTCAGGTGAAGGCCGCCCTCTCCAAAGCAAAAAACACTGCTTCCATGGGACCAGATGGCATCCCGGGTTGCGTCCTACATGAACTCCAAGAAGAACTAATCCCTCAAGTAAAACTGCTGTACAATCTCAGCCTCACTACAGGATATGTGCCCAAAGAATGGCGTACAGCAACAGTGATCCCACTCCCCAAAGGTGGTGCCTCTGCGGACCCTGGAAACGATCGCCCCATAAGCCTGACTACCTAGTCTGCAAGGCTATGGAGAGGATCATCATGGAACTCATAAACAAAGACATTGGGGACCTACAGACATTAGATCCTACTCAATTTGGCTTCGTTAAGGGCAGATCCTGCCTTTTGAACCTGGTCGACTTCTTCGAAACAGTCACCAAGGCCATAGATGAGGGGAAGGTAGTCCACACAGCCTATCTGGACCTCGCAAAGGCATTTGACACAATACCCCACTCGGGCATCATAGATAAGCTATCCAGCCTAAATATAAACCCCTATGTCACAAGATGGGTCACAAACTGGCTCAAAGACAGAATCCACAGAGTCAGAGTTGCTGGGGCCATGTCAGACTCGAAACCGGTCACAAGTGGCGTCCCACAAGGTTCTGTCCTGGGACCTCTCTTGTTCGGTATTTACTTTTCTGAGGTACAGGCCAACGTGGGAGGACTATGGCTCACCAAGTTCGCAGATGACTGCAAACTGGGCGCCATAATCGACTCTCCAGCTGACACAAACATCCTTCAAAAAGGTCTCGCGGAGACGGATAACTGGTGCCAGAGCCATGGTCTAAAGCTAAATGCCAAAAAGTGTATAGTTATACCCTTTGGCAAAAACAATGTGCCCACAAATTACCACATAGGTGGTAACCCATTAAGTACAGAGAAAGTAATTAGGGATCTGGGGACCCAAGTTGATAGCAATCTCTCCTTTGACAACCACATTGCCAAAGTGGTTAGAAAGACCTTCTACATAGCCCACCTCATCATGAAAGGATTCACATCTAGATCAAGAGAGGTAATCGTGCCCCTTTATTCATCCCTCATCAGTCCCATCATAGAATACAATGCCCCCTTTGGGATGTACCTTACCCGACACCTGCAGCAATTAGAAAGACCCCAAAAGTACCTCACCAGGAGGATCAAGGGACTCAAACAGATGCCATATGCTGCTCGGTTAAAAAAACTCCAGCTCTACTCAGTTGCATACCGCCTACTTCCAGGCGATCTATGCCTGACATATAAAGCTATGTCCAACCCAGAATTAATGGGCATGTTCCACCTCAGTAAATCTAAATCCCTTAGAGCCACGTGCTCGAGGGACTTGAACCTCAGCACAGAAATAAATAGAACATGCTGGAGGGACAGATTCATAACCCAGAGGCTCCCTTCGCTCTGGAATAGAATTCCAATTCATGTTAGGCAGAGCACCTCACTGACTCTCTTCAAGAAGAACCTTGATGAGTGGATGGGGGATCGTAGGTTTGTCCCGGGGATTACTTCCATGTCACTATTAGACAGAAGCATAGTAAACTAAACTTTAAAAAGGGCACAGTATACTCAAATCAAGGGGTGGCGTAAGCCAAACACAATCGGGGCTAGGCTTATAAATGCCCCCGGGCAGATAGCCTAGTATGAACCTATGAACCTATTCACTTTTTTTGGATGTGAAGTATCAATAATTTGTGTTCTACAGACTGTCAGTCTATTTGTGCTGTACGTTTTAACTGCTGTCACATATTAATTACATAAGACAACTTTTGAAAATCTTAGCCCATGTGACTGAAAAAAAAAATATATATATATATATATATATATATACATACACACACACACACAGACGTCTCTCACTATCTTTCTCTCTCTCCCTATATATATACATATATATATATATACATATATATATATATATATATAAATATATATGTATATATATATATATATGTATGTATACATATATATTTATATATATATATATATATATGTATATATATTTATATTTATATATACACTGCATATTTACATATATATATATATATATATATATATATATATATACAGAGAGAGAGAGAGAGATTTGTAGAGATATATGCATACACATATACATTTCTCTCTCTCCTGATACATGTTGATAACACACACAAATATATATATATATATATATATATATATATATATGTGTGTGTGTGTATATATATATATATATATATATATATATATATATATGTGTGTGTGTGTGTGTGTGTGTGTGTGTGTGTATCCCTGTTATATACATAAATATATATGTATATATGTGTGTGTATGTCTGTATTGCCTGACATACCCAGACTGTGGTGATTAAAGCTGCACTATGACACATATATAATGTTGGTCAAATGACAAAAAGTAAGGACTCTACAGCAAATAATGCACTTACTTACAGCCCCCTTTGCCTGCTAAATGTCACCACACATACACCAACAAGTGAACAAGCTGTGTAATGTATGATGTTGTGTACTCACAGATTGACAGGGTAAATTGTTTTTGGCCACAGGCTTGCCCATCAAGATGCAAACAGACACATATGGCCAAAATGGCTACTGTTGCCACATAGCTAGGATAAAAAAAACAGTTATCTGACTTCTAGACTACTAGATGCAGATGACAGTAAGAAGCAATGTCATTCTGCAGGGTACTCACGCTGTTCAACACAGACCTTGTGTATGTCCTCTAAAAGTAGTTCACCTGCAGTCATTTATAAAGCAGACTTAAGCCATGGAGCACGTTAAGTGCTGTGATCTGTAGTGTGAAGGACTAGATAGGTAGTGGTTCTAATCTCACTCCAGCCCACTTACTGTGTCTGTGTCTGTGTGTGTATGTGCATTTCCCTACAAAACAAATATGATTACCACAATGACTTAGAAAGAGGCAGAGTTTTGCACTATTGTGGGCATAGCAGGTGATGCAGGCCTCAAAATCCCTGTCCTCCACAAGGCCTGCTTATTTCATCTAGCATAAGAGTACCTAAAGACATGTTAATGTCAGACTTGAGCTGTGGCTTGTGCGTTACATACTGTGATCTGTAATATATAAGACTAGATAGGCAGGGGTTCCAATCTCATTGTAGCAAACTTGGAGTGTATGTGTGCTGTGCAGTGTTCTGTAAACATTAATTGGTAGTGATACCATTCTCACTGTAGCCACGTTGGTGTGTATGGATGTTAGTCAGAGCATTTTACATCAGCCTATGGGATCATAGGATCACTGGAATTTACTAGGCTTACTATGACCCTAGGGCCCTTACAATACTAACCACATTCTTACCCTTATTTACATGGTCAGCACCTATTATCCCTGTCCAAGGGGGACACAGGCAGAACCCCCATGTTGAACTTATAGTCATTTAAGCAATCATACAGATTGCATGTGAAGAGGGCCAATGAGGTGCGGTGTTTGACATTAAGTGGGAGTCTGTTCCAAAGGTTTGTTAAACCCTGGTAGACATATCCCTCCCTCCAGCATGTTTTCTTGATGTCACATACCAGGTTAAGGTCCTCATAGCAAATAATCTGTGTACCATTTGACTTACGGATATGCAGCATTACCAATAAAGCAGGGTCACAGATTGCCACATATGCAAGGCAGAGATCACCTCTGAGTAGCCTGTATGACACAGACTAAAGTTACAGTGATTTCAGATGATCCCCATAGGACAAATGCTGAAGACTTGAATTTCCCTTGTAAGGAACCTTTGTGGTCTCTACAATTGTCACTGGTGCTTGGAAATGTACATAAAATGGCCACTGCACTCACATATTGGCCTGATGAGGGAAGAGTACATGGAGGTTATAACTACTTCATATTTGGTTGACAGTACCATCATTTACGACATGAGCAAGACATAATGCCATTCTTACCACTGTGGAGACCTGGTAATCTAAGGTAAGGTAGGTGTAAATCTGTGTGCCCAGGTCTCTCACCCCTGAGTATGCACTTAAGGTGTTGCTATTGATGTGCTACTTAGGGACATTGCTGATACCAAAAGAAATGATGCTACTTATATTGGCATGGAGTTTAATGCCATGATTGTGTCAACAATCATTTGGTTATGTATGACCCTCTTGTAGGATGTTGACATAATTTGGAGAGTCTATGACCATTCCCAGTTTGCAAGCATCAGCAAACCTTGTCAGTCACAGACATTCACTTTATGTTTGTACATTGAAGAAATGGATTCCAGACCTTAGAGGACCCAGGACTGAACCCTGTTGAACACAACTGGTTACAGCTCTGCTACTGGAGGTGGATACCCCTATTCTGATTATATTAGTGCTATTAATGGGGGATAGTGTCAAATGACTTGGCTAGGTCCAGGTGGTTGTATGCACAGATGTCCCCTCATCCAGGTCATTGGTGACTGCCTCATAGAGGTCCACCAGGTTTAACAGACATGATCTCCCTTTCACAGATCCAGTGTAGGGTCAAGTGTTTTTAGATTACCTATATATTTGTTGATACGGTCCATGATGATTTTGTTGATAGACTCCATGGTGATTTGCCCCATGGCTTTACAGATATGGCTAGTCAGGCTAGTAGGTCTATAGTTCCCATGGTCAGTAGATGCACCACCTCTGTGCAAGGTGATAACAGTGGCCAATTTGCAGTCAGCTGGGATGCAGCTGGTGGTTACACTGTGATTACAAAGAGTTTCCAGTGGTGTTGGTAATCCATGTTGGATTGCATGTAGGATGAAGCCTGGGATGTTAGCAGGTGCAATGCATGCTGGGTTTGTCACCTTAGAAAAGCCATGTATTACCTGCTCTTTAGAGATACAAGGTATGGGACAGGTTGTAGAAATGTCATGGTGTATGTGTGATGGGGACAGGGGAGTGCACTTGTCACAGAACCTGTCAGCCTAGAGGTTAGTTGTGCCTACAGGCTCATTATATGTGGTATCATTAAATATGAGTTTGGCAACAATGTGGGCCTTTCCGTTTATATTACACATGTAACTTCACAATGTTTTGTGTTTGTCCTTTGCGGAGGAGGCTAATTTTGTCCCATACTTTGTTTTTCAGGACGTGACAACAACATTTATTTGCTTGTGTAAGCTGAGGAGGGAGTGCTACCATTTTAGGGGGGCTCCCTCCCTCCTAATGTGAGACACCAATATTTTCCTCTTATTTTAAAGCCTGCTAATGGCAGTTGTCCACTAGGCAGGTTTTCTGTGCCATGAGGAGCTTGTTTTGCCCCTGTCAGGTACAGGCAAGTCAATCCAGTTGTTCAGGTACTTGTAGAAATCATTGGTGTAGAGCTCAGCATAGTTGCCTGTTCCATCTGAGGTGGGTGATGCAGTCAAGCTATTTATACCATCCAGCTGGAGATTATAATCTTCTTTGTTGAACTTTATTACTTTATATGCTGCAGGGGGGGTGCAGGTGTGATAATTACTTTGAATGAGACCAAATTCTGGTCAGATCTCACCAGGGAGGACCTCACAGTGGAGGATCTACAGTGGACACCCATATTGGTAAGCACCCGATCCAGTACATTGTCTCCGCTTGTGTGGATATCAATCCAGTCCAGGGCATTGTAGTTAAGGAGGTCGACTAACCTCTGGGCTAGTGAGTTTGAACATGAGTAATCACCACCAGTTACCTGACAATCCCAGGCCACATCCACTGCCTGTCTGCATGCTGAGTGAATTATGTCTGTTTCCTGATGTCATACCTTCCCATAAGTGCAATTCTGATGGCCCACAGCATTTATGTTATGGACTAGTTCATCCCACAAGGCTTGTCACTCTTGCCTATTTGCCTTCCCTCTGAACAACAGGACGTGATAGTGTTGTCTTAATGCTTCAATTATAAGGTTGTTTTCCACCTGAGTGAAAGGTGGGGGATGTCTTGAGTGCATGTTATCACCTGAAATACAAAATAATGAGTACACATGTCAGGATCACATACATGGGTGTACATTATGTACAGATACAACAGTTAAGAAAGACTATGAGTATTCCCCATTTGATTACACATCTTATATGCAACAGTATGCAAATCATGCAAATGTTGTGGAAGCAACAAGGATAGTGGCAATATTGACCTACACCTGCTTGTGCCATGACAGATACTCACATATGATTAGACACCCAACACAGGAGTCCACTTGTAGTGTGGTCCATAGCAGAAAAGCCCCCCTTAACATATGCATATAGTACAATGCCAAAAAATCCCTGTGCAGTATTACAACAGCCAACAAAAGCAGTATCCAGGATATATGTGTCCCTAGTTAACAGACAGCATTAAACCTTGCTGTAGTCTACTTCCTCTGTAGGTGTTACACAGCTTCAGATCAATGGCATGTCACCTGTACAGTTCTAAGAAAGGCTTACTGATGGAATCCCCATTACCCCAATTATATTAAAACATAAGCATCATGTTGGAGTACAATACTCCTCTCTTGAAAGATACAGATATATACATGTTGTGACAACAAGTTCACCACAGAAAATAACTCTCATACACAATGATTTCCCTAGCTAGGAATTTGCCTTTTTAAGATGGTTCTCGTTAGCAGGTGATTGCCTCTGAACCAATCTGTGATTCGGGAATACTAATTGAAGCATACACAGGTGATTTGTAGTGCAGTGTAATCAGGCAATCCCATGCAACTATTGAAGGAGATATAAGACCTCAATGTAGAATCCATCAACGTTCTCATATGATGGAGTAGAAATACTGGGGTAGAGATAGTGTGTCAACACAGAGAGTATGTTTGTAGTGCATACTTATTATATACACGTGTGTGCTACAGGCTGCAGCTGCTACTGCTGCTGCTGCAGGCAGTAAGCATAGTGAGAGAGGCTGCAGAATGTGGAGGACAACAACACTTATGAGTAACAGTGTGACCTATGGCTGCCTTGGTGTACATCCAGAGCCTGATTGAGGGAACCTATCCCACAGGAAATTGAGGTATGTGTTTAAGGTAAGTATGTTAGCCATTAGCCAAAGGTATCATTAACAGAGTAAAAGGCAACATGTTTGTTGTGTCCTTGATCAAGGTAGGGGGTACATATACCATTATGTCAAACATTTGGACAACTGCCAAGCCATGTGTTATGTTATGATAGTCTTCTGGAATATGTGCGCTGGCAACCCTTGTTGCTAGCATGACCTCCACATGTGTATGTTACTTGTGCAGCTGCGCTTATCTGTAATATCAGTAGCAAATGATTGTGTGCTGCAGTCTGATATTACTGGGCCTCCACTGAATTACATAACTTAAAATCCTCTGTGAATGTATAGTAATGCAAGACCTGACACTCTATGCACTTTCTAGTGTTGCAATAGGAATATATTAACTGTGTTCCTATCTGCAAGCCTTTGACTTCCATCACTGAAAAGCAGACATTCCATCAGAAATGCTTTGGGTAGATACATAGGTGATGAGACAATCATTCATATCACAATTCAAAATGATGATGTACACATACATGTATTTTAAATGCTAGACACCACTGGATTTGAACCCAGGACCATGACTACCAAAAATGAATGTTTTCAAAGCATTTAACAGAATGACCTACTGAGTCACTGTTACAGTAGGTGTAGTTTTCAATATATAATTGCACACATACATACCGCAATTATATCCATTATTCTTTGTATGACTTTAAAGGGATGTATTTCTCCACCACAGTCCCACTTAAACACCTATTTTTCCATTAATGTTTTAGCAGGGGCATTTTTAAATATTGCAGATATAAGACCTCACTTACATCCATTATTATATGTCTGGATTTGTAGTGATGTATTCCTATACTAGAGTTCAAGCTACATTCCCATTCTTCTATTGCGGCTTTACTGAATTTGCGTGATGCAGCACGATATGCAGCATAAATGCGCTTAAAGACGGGAAATGGCACTGATTATGTTTTGCATAAAACAACTGTGTTAATTAACAGCTGTGTGGCTTGGCAGGTTGATGTGATGGTCCTGAGTTTGAAATAGGACGCAGGTGTACTTTTTGAACATGGTTAATATTATTTATCACTCATATATAAATATAGTGTCATTCATCTGAGGTTAACGACACTGCGCATTATACAGCATCATGCAAAAAATCTTTAAAGAAATGAAAAATGGGGAGATAGGACAGCAGTGAAATGGGGTGCATGCAGGAGGAAAAACAGGGTGAAATGCAGGTAAGTATGTACAGGAAGGGTGTTGTAAAGAACCATAGCTAACCATTTCTTGTACAGCAACAACTGTGCATTTAACAGATTTTTTAGCTGAACTTGGACTGTCACCCCCAGAGAGAGGGGTGAGGACAACATAAGTGCATTGTCAAGCCAGTTGGACCAAATTAAGTGTGTCCAGTGGACATGTGTGAAATGGAGAGATATGTATGGGATGATATTTTTTTGGACAGGTATCCATTTTTTAAGGTGAGAGTGGAATGTTGGGGAAGAGACATAGGTACATGTGGGGGAGGTAAGTTGGGAAAGTGAGGAAGCTTTTGCAGATCGACAAGACAGCAGACAGAGTTGGTGTGGACTGCAATCCCAGTCACATGGATGTCAGACATTGTAGCAATGTGTCTCAAGTCCTGACCCATGGGACTGTCAGCACTGTACCTTCACTGCTCCTATGGAGACAGTGGTTGACACCGGTGCCAGGGGTGCGGCTGCCCCACCAGGATGGAAAGCATGCTCTCCATCCTGCGTAGGTGTGCACCAAGAGTTCAGCGCAGCAGCCCATGCACCATGCCTGACAGTTCCTCACAAGTGACATAATCACCCCATCCACTTCCACTCCCAGTGGAGTAACCACCCCCAGCCTGTGGGGCAAAATTACTTGATAGCCCAGGTAGTGCAGGGGCAGCAGAGGGGGAACCACCAGGCTGTAGCCCAGATGTGCTGCAGCCAGGGGAGCCAAAGTAGGTAGGCTTACCTTGTCATGCTGTAGTAAATTAAATATAAGGTAAAAATAAACATAACTAAACAAATGTTAGTATTAACATAATAGAAGATAATAATGATTAATAAAAATAAATAGAATGGAATATAATGAGGAACACAACAATAAATAACATAAATTAAATAACTTAACAGCAAAGCAATATGAAATTATATATAAGGCCAACGTAAGAGGTAGTTACAAATAATATTTTAATATCAAATCATAATAATAAATATAATTAATAAATTAAAGATGAGAAGGGGGTGGGTGAGACAGGAAACAACATTAGTAACTTTGCAGATTTTATTTTATTTATTTTTTTTATTTTTTTATTTTATTTCTATTTTATTTTACATTTGTTGACCGGGCTGGTCTAACTGGATATATGTCCATTTTCAGTAGAGGCCCGGGGAGAAAAGCTCCACATAAGCAAATTTTTTAGCAGCTTCAGGTACAGATAAGTAAAATTGTAACACTACACAGAACACTATTACATACTTCTACATATATAAGATTTCACTTGTGAGTACAGTGACTGCAAATATTTTATAGAAGATATTGCACGTACATAGCTCTTAACCTGTTAGCATGGGACATTATGGGCCAAGCCCTACCAAATGCTGGTACAAAAGTACAACTACAGGGAACATTTTTACATAGTGTGCTCATTCATTAGTAACAAGGTGTTCTGATAATGTATTTGTTATTAAATTGCATTCCAAGTAATGCCATGTATCTGCTAATCAAGGACCAGACATATGGGGCAGTCATGATAGTTGAGAGGTGTGCTCATGTACATTAGTTACACTAGACAGCTGCTCATTTCTCAGTTGGCTGCCATGGGATTAGAACCCACAAGCAGTGACTACAGGAATGATGTGTACTTTATTTGAATATAATGAATTCTCAAAACATCATTTCCTTTAAGACTTTTATTGCAACATTTTGTGTGAAATTGTACATTTACACATGCATAGCTGTGTGTGGTATCAGATTAGAAACCAAAAGCAGTGACCACATGAATAATGAGCACTTTATTTGAAAACATTAGTTATCAAAAGCACCATCTCCTTTTATGCTGTAATGCTTAATGTCACTTGAAATCTGACAGTTACACACATGTATGGCTGTGTAGGATGTCTGTTCATCTAACCGTTACTAAATGCTATCTACATCATATTCTGGGGAAATTTATCAGAACTAAAGCTTGTCACTTAATCTGGGTATTGCACTACATTTATTTCTAAAATTTGTTGCTGCATTTTTTATTAGTTAATATGTAACAGTTGACTGGTGTCGGATTAGAACACACATGCAGTGAATACAGGAATAATGAACGCTTTTTTGAAAATATTACTTATCAAAGCACAATCTCCTTTTAAATTTTATTAATAATGTTTCCTAAAATCTGACATTTAGACACATGTATAGCTGTCCAGGACTTCAGTTAACTTACCCATATACCCCGTTCATTGACTGAGTGGAATATACAGCATTATTTCAGACGAAATGAGCAGAAAAAAGGCTTGAACCTTTCTCTGGGTATTTCACTACAGTTATTTCCAACATTTGTTGCTTCATTCTTTATTCAGTTACATGTAACACTTGACTGGTGTCAGATTAGAACACATATGCAGTGAATGCAGGAATAGTGAATACTTTATTTGAAAACATTACTTATCAAAGCGCCATCACCCTTTAAAATGTATTGATTAGTGTTGCTTCAACTCTGGCGTGCAGATCATGGATAGCTGTGTAGGACTTCTGTTAACTAAGCCATATACCCTATTAATTTATTGAGTGCAACCTGCAGCATATTTCAGATATCGAGCAGACTAGAACAGTGATTCTTAATCTGGTTAAACTGTAACATTAACTGATGTTTGGAAGCTATACTACACGTTAATACGGATGTAAGATGTCCCAGGTATGTCATACCTGACTGTTAAGACTGCAAACTCTGTAATTAATTTATTGTATAATTACATTATGCATTATATTACTTTGCTGTTTTCATGCTTACCACATGACTGCCTCATTCTGGCCAGGCACCCTGCATGTGATTGGACATTGCAAGCCCTCTCTTCTGCAGCTGAAGCAAACCATTATGCATACCAGTTTTGCACAGATTTAGCTGGTATATTTCTAAATTACTGGAAACCATACTTACATATCTGTTGGTTCATAGGTAGGTACTAGGCTATTGACCCAAGGGCCTATGTAAGCCTAGCCAACAAGGTTCCCTGGCATACACCACCCAAGAAGGTTATTTTCCTGTGCCATTGTCGAGCAGAGACACAGAAGAGATCCCTGGGGTGAATTTCCTGTTTCCCATCCACTCTTCAAGATTTTTCTTTTAGAGTGCTAATGAAGAACTTTGCTTGACATAGATGGGTAGCCTGTTCCAGAGTATGGGAAGTCTCTGGGACAAGAATCTATCCCTCCAGCATGTCCTGTTTATTGTGATGACAAGGATTAGGTCCCTAGAGCATGTAGCTCAGAGGGATTGGGATTTCTTTAGGTGTAGCATGTCCAACAGCTCTGGGTTTGACATAGCTTTATATGTTAGGCAAAGATCACCTCGGAATAGGCGATATGCTACAGAGTAAAGCTGGAGTTTTTTGAGGCGGTCAGTGTAGGGCATTTGTTTGAGGCCAGTAATCCTCTTTGTGAGGTACTTCTGTGGCCTTTCCATCTGCTGCAGATGTCTTGTGAGGTACATTCCAAAAGGGGTGTTGTACTCTATAATGGGTCTAATGAGTGTCAAGTAGAGGGGAACAATGAGCTTTTTTTTCCTGGATGAGAACCCTTTTATGATGAGGTGTGCCACGTAGAAGGACTTCCTGACTACTGTGGCGATGTGTGCCCAACCCCAGCCTCTTGGACCCAGGTGACCAAGGTTTGCTTCTTCCTATGCCTCAGTTCATCATAGTGGTGATGACACTGCTCACCAGTGTGGGGGATACCAGTAGCACTGATAAGTTCCCTGGCCAAATGATCTCAGGCCTCAGATTTTCACTCTGAGCCCTGGTAGTTGCCATGCAGCAACTAGAGTTCATAATTCTTAACCAGGAGTCTGACAAAAACTCTGGACTCCTGCGCTCCCCACCTCTGCACATAAAAGCACACTCTTTCACCAAAACCACCAGGCATATCCACAGCCAAATTAAGACTCCAAAGAATGATGTGAAATTCCCACCTATTGGCCTTTAAATAGGCTGCATTCCCACCCTTGCTCATCATGCTGTAACTTTCAAAAAAGCACCATGCCACTTAGCATTGCATAAACTTGCACACACCATGTGTAAGCGAAGTTTAGCAACATGCAAACAGGAATAGAATGTTGACCATGTTTAAGTGCTACTTAGCATTGAGCAGCTTTTCCAAATGTAACAACTTTTTAATTTTAAACTAAATCAATGTTTCAGTCACTTAACACATTTTCACAGCAATAAATGTAAAATGTATGACAGCTCAGGACTCGAACCTGGGACCTACTACACTGTAGGGCATGACTCAACCTGTCTAGCCATGGGGATAGTGAAGGGAACTTGTATATCTTCACATATAGTAAGAAGGAGCCTGTAAGTGTAGCACAGCTTCACTGTGCAGGTTTGTGCATTGTTAAATACTGCTGGACTACAATTCAATACATCCAGTTTCTATTTTTAGATGTCTAGTGGATGTCTGCTGCATATGTAAGCACAGCTAAACATAGCTAAGCAAAGCACCGCACCATGCAAACAAGCACGTGAAAAAAATAATGAATTAAAATTGAATACATCCAGTTTCTATTTTTAGATATCTAGCAGATGTCTACTGTGTATGTGAGCAACACTAAGCATAGCTGTTCAATGTGCTGCACCACACAAACAAGCACATAAATGTAAAAAAAAAATTAAAATTCCCATTTCATGAAGTAATATCTGTTGTTCACCTTTTCAGTCCAGGTTAACAGGCTGAAAGGTATTGTGCTATGCCTACCAACTGTCCAGACGTTTTCTAGGCAATCCACAAGTACGGGACAGCTTCTACAGTGTTGCTTACATGGATTCAATAGCCATGTTACTGTGATCTCCCTCAGCAGCATGCCATAATTAATATGTATGGCATGTTGCCGAGGAGGAACCATGGCCGTGTATATGGGTACATTCCATGTAGGCTCTTTATGGACCCTGCACAGATTTTATTGAATCCTGGCCTATATGTTTAACAGCAACCTATATACATACCACCAGGGAATAACATTGATACTGCTGAAAACATCCTGTACTGGATATCCCAGCAAATTAACCATGAAACTATAGTACTTGGAGACTTAAATACAGACTTGCAACTCATAAATTACACTACCCCCATTGAATCCATAAACTTGTACAACTTCAAAAAATTAATAACCACACCCACTAGAATCAATAAAACTTCAGGGAGATGCTCAACATTAGACTGGATCCTTACAAACAAACCAGACAAACTGACAAAAGTAGGCTGCTTCTCAGATAGCACAACTGACCATGTATCAACATATGCCATTAGAACTCACTGTCACCTGGATATAATCAAATACAAAATACAACCAATTTTGGCAAAGATATTTTCAGTGAAACACTAAAACAATATTACTGGAATGTATTTAGAACAATGCCACTAGATACTGCTGTAGAACAATTTAATAACATATTTTTACAGTCCTGGAATAATCTAGCACCAGTATGTAGTAAAAGAGTAAAGTCCAACCCTACTCCATGGCTAACAAAAGAACAAAAAACTCATGACAAAAAGGGATAAAGCATGGAAAAATTGGTATAAAAATAGAAATCGAAATGCCTTCCAACAATTTAGACATCTTAGAAACCTTGCAAAACTCCATGTCAAACAGGACAGGCAAACATACTTTACCAATTTACAAGACCAAAATTAAAACAACCCAAAACTTTTTTGGTCATCACTAAATAAACTACTCAACCCTGGCAAGACCACCAATCCCTCTCCTAAAACAGACAATATGACAGACTCTATTCCCATGCTGCTCCCTTTCTTCACCCCTGTTCAACCAAAATCACTGATAGCTCTTTTTAGTCCAGTACCTACCTTACTCATAATGAAGTTACTTCTTAAACTAAAAACTACTGTATAGACCAACTACCATCAGAATGCCTATAAATGGCCACAGAAGCCAGAGCCTTCCCTGTGTCCATAAAACCATGTGTGTGTGCGTGTGTGTGTGTGTGTGTGTGTGTGTGTGTGTGTGTGTGTGTGTGTGTGTGTGTGTGTGTGTCTGTGTATGCAAAGTAAGAAAATAAAATATATAACTATATTATGATTACCATCAATTTCATGTGTCTCACCTATTGTAGGTAAGTGAAAAGGCAAAGAGTCCTATTTTAGCTCCATGGATGGGAATTTGGACTACTTGCAGCAGGAAAATTAAAGAAGAGTTGTTTTGACAGGTTTTTGGAGTGCATATTTCATTTGTATTATAAAAAATAAATTACCCATAGTGCATATTTTGTTTGTATTATAAAAGAGAATTAACCATAATCAAATATTTTGGATTAATTGGCATACTTTCTTCCACTGTAGAGCTTTTGTTCATTATCAATGACTAAAGAACATAAAAATATGTATTATGTTACAGTGGTATATGCAAATTAATACTCAACTTAAATAAGGTCATAATAATTGTGATCTTATTAAATTATTATTTAAATTTTCTATTATTCTACCTGCCACCTTTGAATTTAATGATTGATTTTTTTTTCCTTTAGGGTGAAACTAGAATAGCAAAATGAGGAGAAGCTGAAATCAGTTATCCATACATTGGTATGTTATGTGGCTGTTAACCATTTCTAGGCACCTGATCACAAGTCCCAGAACAAAGAGATTAAATGTATAAAAATAGTAATTTTGTACATTCTGTGCCCAAGAGCTTTTAACCTCAGAGTATTCAATTTATCCACAGGTACAGCAGTCTCAAAGCTAATATACACCAGGAGCTATGGGGGATGTTGAAGCAGTCTGCCTTACTGCAAAAAATATTTTAAAAAGAACAGCAGATTTCAACATCCACATTTCTTCTTTAGGTTTGCTGTTTTTTTTTTCATAATTTCAGCACTCACAGTTATAGATTATAAAATGAAAACGGGAAGACATATTTTCAGCAATGTTTCTGTGAAAGTGGTGAATCAGCAGTTTATTATCCACAAATCAAGCCCAATGTATTGACACACGATTCTGCAAAGCATAAGAATAGGACAACAAACATAAAAACATGAGTTTGTTGGACTTACCTCCTGACAAGACCTATGTTAACACCTGTTCCTGAGCTAGTCAATTCTTTAGACTCAAAGATCTGAGGGTTGATAAACAGCAACTTGACTAACTTACATATATTTACATATTACATATTTGTGCAGTCCTTCAGGTACTTGACAAAGTTGAGAGAACTGCCTGAGGGACTTGTACTAGCTAAAATTATTACTTGATTTCTTTCTCGGACATTTGAGTACATATAAATAGTTGTCTCACTGTTTCGGGGCACTTGTGAAAATAAATGAATTGGTAGCATCCTTAATAATGATGTTGCTGTTGTGCATTCATTGCGCAATTTAAAGTTTATTACTGGAGAACTGGCAAACAAAAGGGACTGCATCAGGTGGCACTGCTTGCCTCATATTGTTGTTTTACTGCCAGATGTATAATTAAGTGTTATTTCTTTGAATCCCGTGGCACATGATAGTTCAGAAGTATAAACACTAATCTATTTTTTACTCATTATTGAATTTTGGGGGAGTTGCCTGGAAGGAATTATTCTTTGTAGTACTTAAAATCAATGTGTACTTTTTGTGATACTCCAGCTGTTTCTCCAGCTGTTTAGTGTAACCTGTCACATTTAATACAATAAAACTAGATTACACACTAAATTTTTAACTTAATTTATTTTTTAATGTTTTATACTTTTGTGTAGTATGAGTTTGCATGCTTTTTTTAATGTAGTCAACCTCATGTGGCGTTTGTGTTATCTGACTTTAGATAGACATGTGCTCAGGAGTATATCACTGGGCATTCAGCACACAAAAACATCTCACTCTTTTAGTATATTACTGGATTAATGGACAGTTTATCTTTTAAGTGCTGGTTAGATGGTAAATGATTACTGATAGTTTCAGAATCTGTTGTTAAGGCATTTGTTCCCTTAATGGGCTACTCCTTACATTTACATGAGGGTCAAAAGGGTAGCAACATTGTAAATATAGACATCACTGTAGTTCCACAAGGGTGCATATAGTACCATTTCTTCAGCAGTATGAAAAACTTCTTAGAATGTTTTCTGACACTATTCAATTGGCTTGTAGTATCACATGCATACCAAAATATTAGCTAAGTTGAATGATGTTGTAGATAACCACATATGTTTATTTCTGATGCTGAATAAAATGTCTTATACATTTTTAAAGTTTTGTAATCTCATATTACAAAGGAGTTCAGACATTTTTGTGTGAATGTCTTGTAAACACGGCTAAGTCAGATAGTCATTACTATAGTTAAAAACATTAAAAGCATTTCCTTTCAGTGTGTACTTGGCTAGAATACACATAGTTACTGTCTGTATTTGCTATGCAGGAATGTTGCTAGGTATTTGGTTTCAGAATGAATGTTTAACTCTGTAATTGCAAGATTACATCCATGCATTTTACAACTTTGAAAGGCACTATTTGTTTGATTTTAATTCTTAGATTAAGAGAAACAAGAGTCAAAAAGTTAGAGTCTGTCACTCTGATCAGAAATTTTGTCAACTGATTTAAATGTAGTGATAACAGTAACAAAAACTGTTCTTATGACATTTTTAGATTTAATGGTTCTTAGTAAACTCCTGCAGAACAATTAAAATGTCGCAAAAAGCTGCAGTGTTTTTACAGAGCCACAGTGTTATGCCAAAAACTCCTCCCAGCTAACATGCCACCTGACTGAAGGAAATGTACTCTGCACAAAATGTTCAGGGCATGTAAAAGGCATCCTTTACCAGGCATTCTGCCAATGTAGTTTAGTCGTGGACAGACTGCAGTCTGTTTCCTGTTACCAGTTCATATCAATTTGTCATAACTCTTTTTCTTAAAATATTGGTTTGGAAAAGAAAAAGAAATATTTTAAGCTGCAATTAGCAAAACAGATTCCAAGACTAAGCAGAAGCAACCTTTTAGGTATTGTTTCACCTGTTGCTCTTAAAGGTTGCTTGCTAAATATTTTGTTAAGGTCTCAAGAATAAAACTGTTTTTGGTTTGTTATATATGTTTAATAAGTATTTCTCTTTCTCATTATATATAATGGTGCTGTTCTCATGATATAAAAACAATCAGATGATAAAAAATGGAAAATGAAATGAAATTTTCTCAGCATATTACTATAGATTAGCTTGAAATGAGGAGGTCAGAACAAAAAGTACTGTATGTGATAGCATCCATGACAGTATAATTTCTCAATGTTATGATGCCACAAGCTAGATCAGGACATGGAGGTAAGTAGGGTATTCTAATATTCCACAGGTGATCTGGTGATCTGGGTTCAGCAAAAAAAAAAAAAAAAAAAAAAAAAAAACATGACTGGTAGTAGAGCTGGTTAGTAGAAGGAAAAGAAAGAAAAAAATGGATTAGGCCTGCTCCCTTTTCCCTCAGAGTGGTTTCAGAGACATTCTTCTACACAGACTGACACCCTGGGAGTTTCATATGGAATGTGATGCAAAACTCCATGAATTCAAGCCTCAGCATTAGGTAGGAGCAAGCACCAAAACATGCTCACTTTGCTTTGATAATATTATATATGTAGAAGGGAAAAGTCTAAGTTGAAAAATGTCCTCATCAGAAAGATGGGAAGCATACAGACTGCTCTTCAGACAAAGCAAGGCTTGCTCAGGTTGGAATAAGGTGCTAAGACAGAAAGTCACCATATGAGTGGCAGGGACTCCATAACATCTGTTATGGGAAGCATTAATGACAGCTAAACCTCTCCAAATATATATATGATATATATAGGGTGTGATTTTGTTTTTCAGATTCTGGTAGGATTACTACATACTTTCAGTGGAGATAGTCTTATATGTCTGGCCAACTGTCTGTTGATCTTTATGCATGCCTCTCTCTTTGTTTTATTTTCAGGGAGAAAGCATAGTTGTTATCACCTGCTCTACCAAGCTTCACATCCTACACAAAATCTGAATTGAGGCAGCACCACACATGTTAATATTGTGAAGTATGTTTAATACTTAGCCTCTCCCTGCACTGTCACTGTTTGATTTTTTAAGGTCACATGCACACCTCTGAGCCAGACCCACCCTTCCCTCTTCCCTCCTATCTCTTCTCTGTTGCCCTTTTATTTCTATGTGACATTTTTATTCTTTCCCTTGCTTTTGTCTATTGTGTCTCACCTCTAATTGCTTTTCTTTTTTTTTTCTTACTTGCAGCCTGTCTTACTACTTCTGACCAGTTTTTATCCCTTTTCTACTGTTGTGCTTTGCCCTGTTCTCCTGGGTTACCCTCTACTCTGCCTTTATCTCCTTTCCTTGTATTCCCTTTCTAGTTACTTGTTTTTTATACTTACCTTTTTCCCTTCTAGTTACCTAGCAAATTCATTCTCAGCCTTCCATTTCTGCTTTACACGTTGTTTTTATTCACTGCCTGCTGCATTCTGGGCCAACCCGCTCCATTTGCCCTCGCTGCGCTCAGGCTCACTCCACTCCCCTACCCTACCCTCATTTCCACCCACCCCCACTTTAATTTCCTTTATAGTTAACTACCTTATTCCCTCCCCTTCCCTAATCCAACCGCCTATAACCCTATCCTATCTGAACCCTCATCTGCTTCCTTTTTCCCTCCTATCTTTTTACCTCTTACCTTTCTCCACCCATCTTCTCTTCCTACCCCTTCCTCACCTCCTTTTTCTCATATAGCCTCCCTTTCATTCTTACTTCCCAGTTACCTCTTCTTTATCACACAGTTATAAACTACCAACATGCCAACTACTCCTGTCCCATCCTGTCTTCAGCCATTCATTTTATTTACTTTTCTTCTACTGTTTTATAATTTAACCACATATCACACTCAACTAATCCACCAACCCTGCTTTCCTACTTCCTCCCATATCATCACACACCTCCAAACCCACCATTGCTATTCTATATCTCCTTCACTGTTCTCCTGCACAGAACATAATCTGCCCAAAATTAAACTGTCACCTGTAATCAATCTACATTACAGGACCAAGCAAAAATTTATCTCTCCCTACATCTTTCTTTCTTCTCCCCTCCACCTTTTTAACACTCTTCTACTCTCTGGAGATGTTCACGCTAATCCAGGCCCTCATACTAAAATACACACTCCTTCCTCCACTCCACAAATCCCTCTGTTCACGCCTATCTTAATTCCAAAACTTCTCTCTTTCTACTCTATTAACATATACAATATCCTTAACAAGATCACAGACTTTCATTCTTGGATAGCTCAATACTCCCCCAATATAGTTACTCTTTCTGAGACTTGGCTTAAGGTACATAACACTGATATGAAATTCTCCCCTAGGATACAACATTCTTCACCTTGACCAAACACATTCAAAGGGAAGTAAAGTCGCTATTTTATACTCATACTTCATTACCCTTACCCCCTTTCTAATATTTCTTCTTTCACCCTGTTGAACTTCTAATTGCCAACTTTAAACTTAACAGTTACAAAACCATAAAAATAGTTGCCATCTATATATCACCAGGTGATAATATACCCCTACTAGAACAAATTATAAATTGGCTGTCAGACAATTTATCCAATGAGACCATAATACTTGGTAATGTTAATATCACCTGGTCTATGTTCTGCTCTAAATCCCCTACAAACTGCATTAGTCTATTTGGCTATACACAACGTATCTCATCTCCCACTTTCCATCATAAACATACCAATACTAGTTCTATCATTGACTGGATTTTAGTCTCTAACCCCAATCTGTATCACAGCCCAGAAACATTTCCTGACTCCATCAGTGACCACTGCCCTATACGTATTTTCCAATCATCTACCCACATTCTCAGACCCCACAAATTTAAAGTATGCCAGAATCTATCTACCCTCAATCCTGACACCTTCAATAATGCTCTATCAGCTATTGATTGGTCCTTCCTCTTCACCCTACCTCTTGATGAAGCTGTCTCTTATTTTAACTATATTTTCCTTAATATACTTAACTCCCTTGCCCCTTCTAGAACTGTTAGAGTCAAATCCCATAACTCCCCTTGGTTAACTAATTCTACTCAGTCTCTTATACTAAAAATAGATTCTTCCTGGAAACTTTGTTCTAGGACTAAATCTCCCTCAAACTTCCAAAGATATAGAGAACTTTGTAATCTCACAAAAAATATATATTAATGATGATAAAAGAAATTTCTACCATCAACCTCAGTCTACACAGGCTAGGAATCCTAAACAGTTTTGGAAAGCTATAAACCCAAGACCAAATACTCCACCCAGGCAATCCCTCACCTCATAATCCCTGCCCCAGCAAAACTCCTTCTGAAACTGGTTCCATATTCAATTCTTACTTCATTGACACCATACGCAAACTTTTGCAGACTTCTAACCCTCCTTATCTCTTACCTCCTGTAGCTCCTCAACAACAACCCCCCCTATTCTCTGTAAGGCCAGTTCCTATAAATTACATAAAACTTCTTCTCAAACTTAAAACCTACTCTCCATCAGTTGACAATCTTATAGGTTCATAGGTTCATAGGTAGGTACTAGGCTACCTGCCCGAGGGCATTTTTAAGCCTAGCCAGAGTGTGTTGGCTTTTGCCACCCCATTGATTAATTAACTGAGCCTCTGTCAAGCACAGCCAATGAAGTGATCCCAGGGGTGTATTTTCTGTTACCCATCCACTAGTCAAGGCTTCTCTTGAAGAGTGCTAGTGAGAGGCTCTACCTAATGTAGTTAGGAATTTTGTTCCAAAGCATGGGGAGTCTCTGTAACAGGAATCTATCCCTCCAGCATGTTCTATTTATTCTTGTGGCGAGGTTTAGCTCACTAGAGTGCATGGCTCGCAGTGACTTGGATTTCTTTATGTGGAGCATGTCCATCAATCCTGAGTTGGACATGGCTTTGTAAGTCAGGCAGAGATCACCTCTGAGTAAGCGATATGCCACTGAGTACAGATGGAGTTTTTTCAGCCGGGCTGCATAGGACATACGTTTGAGGCCAGTAATCCTCTTGGTGAGGTGCTTTTGTGGTCTTTCCAGCTGCTGGAAGTATCTTGTGAGGTACATCCCAAATGGGGAATTATACTCTATAATGGGTCTGATGAGTGATGAGTAGAGGGGAACTATAACCTCTTTATTTCTAGATGCAAACCCCTTAGTAATTAGATGGGCCACATAGAAGGATTTCCTAACTACTTTGGCAATATGATTGTCAAAGGAGAGATTACTATCTACCTGGTTCCCCAGATCTCTTATGACCTCTTCTGTATTAAGGGGGCTGCTGGCTATGTGGTAATTTGTGGGTGTTTTGTTTTTCCCAAACGGGATGACTATGCATTTTTTGGCATTTAGCTTGAGGCCATGACTTTAACACCAGGTGTCTGTCTCAGTAAGGCCTTTTTGAAGGATGTCCATGTCAGCCGGAGAGTCAATTATGGCTCCCAGTTTGCAGTCATTGGTGAACTTGGTTAGCCATAGTCCTCCTGTGTTTGCCTGTACTTCTGAGAAATATATGCCAAACAGTAGGGGTCCCAGAACTGAGCTTTGCAGGACACCAGTTGTGACTGGTTTAGAGTCGGACCTGGAGCCCGCTATTCTTACCGTGTGAGTTCTGTCTGTAAGCCAGTTGGCAACCCATCTTGTGACGTAGGGGTTTATGTTCAGGCTGGTGAGTTTTTCTATAATACCCAAGTGAGGAATGGTGTCGAACACCTTGGTGAGATCAAGGTAGGCTGTGTGAACTACCTTTACCTCATCTATGGCCTTGGTGACTGTCTTGAAGAAGTCAATCAGGTTTAGTAGGCATGATCTGCCCTTAACAAAGCCAAACTGGGTCAGGTCAAGTGTTTGGAGTTTCCCAATGTCTTTGTTAATGAGTTCCATGATGATGCACTCCATAGCCTTGCAGACCAGGCTAGCCAGGCTTATGGGGTGATAGTTACCAGGGACAGTTGTGGCCCCTCCTTTGTGGAATGGAATAACCATTGCTGTGTGCCATTCTATGGGCACATAGCCTGTGGAGAGGCTGAGGTTGAACAGAGTGTTTAGGTGGGGGGTTAGTTTGTTCTGTAGTTCGTGCAAGATGCAGCCTGGGACACCATCTGGTCCCATTGATGCTGTGTTTTTGGCTTTTGAAAGGGCTGTTTTCACCTGAGCTTCTGTGATTTCCAGGACACTATACTTTTCCGGTATTGTTGTGGGCCCTTTTGAAGGTGAGAGGGAGGTGAAGTTTGCAATGAATCTATCTGCCAGGATGTTGGCAATATCAGTAGGTTCAGTATATTTTGTGCTGTTTTGCACTAACTCAGAGCATATCTGCGAGTTGCCACTTAGATTCTTGACATAGCTAAAGAAGGCTTTGTGGTTATCTTTCAAATCCTTGGCTATTTTTCTTTCGAAGATAGCCTTGGATGATTTTATAAGGGACCTTAGTTTCTTACTGATACTGATCAGGGATGTCTTTCCTTCTTGGGATTTGCTTTTTTTCTGAACTAGTTTCCTCCTTCTGTTGTATAACCTGTTTATGGCACAGGTCCACCAGACTGGTTTCCTTCTCTTAGGGGAGTGAGTCTTGGTCTTGCTAGGGATGGCACAATCCATGCATCCTTGTAGGTGCTCATAGAGTGCAATTATAAAGGATTCTGCATCCCGGGCAGTGTTATCCTTTAGCATGGGGGCTGTGAAACTTACCACCTCTGCCTAAAGTAAGGTGAAGTTTGCTTTAGAAAAGTTTTTCACTGTGGTTTCCTTGGTTGAGGGTGGTGGTGGGGTGTGGACATCCAGGGTGATTAGTTTATGGTCTGATCTAACCAGTGATGGGTTGACCTCTGGTACGGAACACCTGTCGCTCATGTTGGTGATGACCAGGTCCAATATGTTGTGGCCTCTGGTAGGGGCTGATCCAGGGCATTTGAGATGATAAATTCCAGGAAGAGCTGAGCCTGGGAGTTTTTACTCAAGTAGTTTTCCCAGTTAATGGTAGGGTAATTGAAATCGCCCAATATCAGGGTGTTCGGTAGGACCTTCATGTTTTCCAGTGTCTCCAGAAAGGCGAAATGTTGGTCTTGGGTCATGGAGGGTCATCTGTAGCAGGCCACAATTTGCATTGCAGATTTGCCCAATGTTAGTTGCACATGGATGATCTCAGAGGTATCATGCTGCTCCACTATCTGTGTTCTGTGGCCGAAATGTGTGGTATGAGTTGTAGCCCAGTAGTGCTGGAGTGCTCTCTGGAGCCTTGAACCAGATTTCAGTTACTGCACAGATGTCAATGTTCTCCATACTTAGGAGTGCTTTGAACGCATGCATTTTGAGATTTAAACTCTTGGCATTGAGTAGCATAACCATAATTTTTTACTTGTGCTGTTTACGGTGGTGGGTTTGAATTTGAGCCTATCCTAAAAAAGGAACTATGGGGGCAGCAAGAGCCTTGACCAGTATTCGAAAGCCAAGGGATGACAGGTGCAAGCCGTCTCTTGGGAAGCAATGTGGCTTGTCGAGCATGTCATCCCAGGCTGACAGACACTGGATCCCCTTTGAATGACACCAGAAGCTTAGCCAATTGTTGAAATTGATCATTTTTTCTTTATATTGAGTTATCATTCTTGGTGAGGGCAGGATGCTACTCAGGGTCAGGGTCATACCCGCCTGGGTACATGATCAGAGAGCTCTTCCATGTCTCTTTTCATGTAGTCCAGGGAGGTACATTTCAGGTCATTCACACCAACATGAACAATGACAGAGTCATATTTGTTCTTGTTCTGGAGTGACCTGAGTGCTTGTGTTATGTGGCGGATTCTGGCTCCCTATAGGCAGCTAACAGTAACCTGCTCCTTATCCAGCCTTGTGAGTGGGGCATCAGTGTGCCTGACTATTGAGTCACCTATTACTAGTGTGTTAGGTATGTTATTTTGCCTTAAGTGATGTGATTGTGCGGCACATTGATTTTGTGTTTTATGTGTTTCCTGGTTTGTGACGGGAGGTGCAGAATTTGTGGATGTCTGCTTTGGAGCTCTCTGATGCTTTTGCAGGTTTTTATTTAGAGCCTCCGAGTATGATTTTGTGTATTTATGTGTATTTTTTGCCAGTGCTGGTTTAGTAGGTCTGTGTGAGGCTGGAGGAGTGGTGCAAGTGTTAACCTTCTCCTCATGACTGTCTGTTCCAGTCTTGGGTGGAGAGACCTTAGCCTCCAGTTTGGCTGAATAATTGCATCTCTCGCATATGTTAGTGTTTTGTGGTAGGAGGAGAAGGCTGTCTGTGTACATGAGGCAGTGGTAACATTGCCTCAGTATACCCAGATTCACCAGCTGGACTGGAGAGTACACCTGAAGTTGCCCTTTGGTCATGCCTGAATAGTAGGGTGAGCTGCTTAGTCGCTTGGTTGGTGAGGGGTGGATAAAGAGCCTTGCCCTGCTGGGCAGTCAAGTGTTGGGGTATATTAGTGCTTGCTATTAGGTCTGAGCAAGTGTTGAACTGCAGGATGCTTTTTGAGTGCTTAGGTTGAGAGTTAGACTAGTTTCAAGTGAAAAACTGAAGAGGAGACTTAGTGGAGCCGGGAATAATTTAACCCTAGCTAACCAGTGCTGCCCGGTGCACAAAACCGTGCAAACGCATTTTTTAAACTACTAACTTCTGGGCTGGAACCACTCCTCCAGGGACAGATGGCTGCTCAAAGTTCCCCTCTCTCACAGGTGAACAGAGAAACTTCCCACTATCCAAGTAAGATATGGCCAACTCAGAAACTTGTAACACAGCCCTGAATTCAGCACTAGACTGAAAACTGGACTATACTAGCTTAGAAAGGCGGGAAACAAAAATTTTTTTTTTTTTGAAAAGATAAGGTAAAAACAGTAAAAAGTACATTTAAAACAGCTTTAAACGACTACAAGCAATAAGAAAAGGCTATTGCACTTTAGTGTAGCCTACAACAGTTAAACAATTTATTTAAACAAAAAACAACTTTTTAAAACTGCAGGCAGTCAAATAAGTACAATATGTAAAAAAAAAAAAAAAAAAAGCTTTTAAATCACAATAAGTGCTGGAAAAATCAGTGTTTAGGCGGAAAACAGTTAAGTACAGCAAGAAAATACAGAAAACTGATACTCAATCACTCCAAAGTCTCTCTTTTAAGCTAGAAGGCTTGTATCAGTTTAAGGCTTTCTAGTGCTTTCCAGTAGGTTAGTTACAGGAAAGATGGGAAAAGTGCAGATGTGGTCTTTTAAACCAAAAAGTTGAAAGAGATGGACAACTTCCCGAATGATCAATAAACTACAATTCCTGGGCCAAGAATCACTCCTCTTGTGGTAGACGGACTACCTAGTAGTTACCACTCTCACTGATAAGCTAGAAGGCTGCACTCCAACACAAAGGCTTGGGGGCTCAGAAGCTTACAAACAGTCCTGGATACAGCAAATCTGTACCTGGACTAGACTAGTTATGGGAAAGTTGGGGATCAAGCACAAACACGGGCTTTAAAACCAGAAAGTGGAGAGAGATGGAAAAAACTGCCCAAACGGCCAATAAGCTATAATTTCTGGGCCAGAAACACTCCTCTTGTAGTAGATAGGCTACCTAGTGCTTACCACTCCCACTGATAAGCTAGAAGGCTTCCCTCCAACACAGAAAGGCTTGCGGGGCTCAGAAGCTTACCAACAGTCCTGGATACAGCAACTCTGTATCTGGGCTAAGTTAGTAACAGAAAGGTGGGAAACAGCGCAAGTGCAGCTTTTAAACCAGAAAGTTTAAAAGGATGGGGAAAAACTGCCCAAACGGCCAGTAGCTACAATTTCTGGGCCAGGAACCACTCCTCTTGTGGTAGATAGGCTACCTAATGCTTACTACTCCCACTGATTAGCTATAAGGCTTCCCTCCAACACAGAAAGGCATGGGGGGCTCAGAAGCTTACAAAGAGTCCTGGATACAGCAAATCTGTACCTGGACTAGACTAGTTACAGGAAAGGTGGGGAACAAGCGTAAATGCAGGCTTTTAAGCCAGCAAGTTGAAAGAGATGGAAAACTGCCTAAATGGCCAATAAACTACAATTTATGGGCCAAAACCCACTCTTCCTGTGGTAGATAGGCTACCTGATGGTTACCTCTCCCACTGATAAGCTAGAAGGCTTCCCTCTAACACAGAAAGGCTTGGGAGGGCTCAGAAGCTTACAAAGAGTCCTGGATACAGCAAATATGTACCTGGACTAGATTAGTAACAGGAAAGGCAGGAAACAAGCACAAACACAGGCTTTTGAATCAGAAGGTTGAAAGAGATGGAAGAGCGTCCCAAACAGCCAATAAACTATAATTTCTGGGCCAGAAATCTCTCCTTCTGTGGCAGATAGGCTACCTAGTGCTTACCACTCCCACTGATAAGCTAGAAGGCTTCTCTCCAACACAGAAAGGCTAGGGGGGCTCAGGAGCTTACAAACAGTCCTGGATACAGCAAGTCTGTATCTGGACTAGACAAGTTACAGGAAAGGCAGGAAACAAGTTAGGATTGTTTTTTACAGAAAAGCAGCTAAAACAGCAGTAAATACAATTCAAATGCAGTGCAGGTTAGCACACGTGTATCAATATTACGGCAAATACAGTTTAATTAAATGCAATTAAATTAACAAATGACAAAAAAAACAAGTGCAGAAGGCATTAAATTAGAAGGCTACTAACAAGCAGTAATAAGTGCAGAGTAAGTAACAGCACACAGAACAGCAACTAAGACAGTTACAGTAAGAGCAGCTGATTTTTTTTGAGGGAGGGAGCACAGCAGGTTTAAGAGACTACAAGGGTTGTCCTTCTCAAATGCTCTCTTAGTACACAGTAGGAGTGCCTGAAATCAGAATATGATCTCACTGCACTCAATTGAGTGAGCAAATGAAGGCACAGAAGGAGTATCTAAATACAAACTTACAAGAGTAGAGGGCAGTTTCAAAGCCACCAAGATTAACACCAAGACAAGAACAGGGAGTATGGGTGGGAAAAACACAGTGGAGACAAGAGACAGAAATAATACAGCACCACTATAAATAATAGGCAAGTGTATAAATACAACACAGTGCAAATTAAATTGCAAAAAGTGTACTTATCAGTTTGAAATAGATTCCAATTCTGCAGCTCAAAGCAAATGTTTTTTCAAGTGACTGTATCTTACTGTTGTTACTATGATTTATAAATGAATTGTATCAGCTGTTTTACTATTAGAGAATTCAAGTTTAAATATAACAGTGTTTAGTACTCCTTTTTAATTTAAACTTTTGTAGAAGTTTATTAGTGCTCTCTTGTTCTTTCCTCACTGTCTTCCTCTCTCCCCCAGATATCCTCCAACTTTGACTAACTGGACCCAGCTATTCTCCTATATAAGTGTCTCTGTCCTCCTGGAAGACCAGAACTGTGTCCACTAAGCCCCAGCCCCATAAATCGTCGGGGATATCATCCAAACTTAAAAGAAAATACTGTCAAAGTATGTTTGTACTACATGTTTAATCCTAAACTTCTCAACTGTGTGCCTAGTCTACCTACTTGCCCAGGACTGCCAGCAGCCAACAGCACCAGTCCCCACCAACTATTTGACCAGACCCTCATTCTTTGCACTGCCATCACTACCATTGTTATTCCCATCTCCTATCCTTTAATACTGCTTTTTCCCTTCCCATTCCCTTTTTTACCCCTTCCTTTACCTCCATACAACTGAATCTAAACATTTCGACCACTAGGTGGCACCCTTCTACTTCTATGTTTTCCTCCCTTTCTGCTCTTTGCCACACTTACTGGTTACGCTGATCTCTACCTGTATCTTTTACTCTATTAATTACACTTTTCTTTTCCCCTGGCCCTTGTCTAACCACCCTCCTATTCCTACTTGTCTACTATAATCTGCCTCATCACCTACCCCCATAGTTCATACTATTTACATTACCTGTTTTAACTTACTTACTGTTATTCTACTTTACTGATTGTTTTCTTCTGAGCCATTATCTACTCCTTTGTTTCTTCCCGCTCCGTTCGCCCTACGGGCTCACTCCGCTCCCCTCCCTTCCCCCAAATCCCACCCTCCCCTAGTGCCTCTAGCTATATCCCTCTTGTAACCACACCCACCTCCTCCCTACACCAATCACCCACAACTCCCTAGACACACCCCCATCAGCATATCATCCTATTGTAACCACACCTACAGCTAACCCAAAATACTACACTTCTTTTTCTAAACTCACACCCCTAGCACTATTCCTACTACTCTTTACTCCACCCAACCCTGTTACTCTTTCCTTATCACTGCACAATAAACTCACAAAACACATAAGACAACCAAATCACGTAACACCAAGTAACATTTTAGTCATGGCTTTAAATCCCCCATCTATCTCTATTTTACTATTACTATCTCTTAAACTATCATATCTTTATTACCTCACCCAGCCTCCTACTTCTTATCATTCACAACTTTATCACACAACCTACCACCTGAACTCCCCTCTCTCACCCTTAAACTCTCCTATTTCTCCCCATCTCTACCCAATAACACAACTTCTAACCTTCTCATTCAAAGTTTTCCCCTCACTGAGAAACCCCATCCCCATAGTAGCTAAAGACCCTCTGACCATCACTACAGATCCTAATCGCTTCCTCACTCTACTCAGTTTCCTTTCTAACCCAATCTCTCATCTCATCACCAGCCTTTTATCTGGTGACATCCATCCCAACCCTGGCCCCTCCACCTCTTCCTCCTCAAACAGGCCAATATTATTTACTTCTCTAAACTCACAAAGTATTGTCAATAAAGTCCCTACCCTTCACGCATGGCTCATGTATAACAAACCTGACATACTATCTATTTCAGAAACATGGTTAAAACCCTCTATAAAGGATTCTGAAATTACTCCACCTAGCTATTCAATCCTTAGAAAAGACAGGACCCAAAAAAAAGGTGGTGGAGTTGCTCTCCTATATTCTTCTTCCTTACTAGTTACCCCCTATAACAAACCTACTCCAAAATTTAACAATGCTGAAGTACTCCTCACTCTCCTACAAGTTAACAAGCACAAACACATCTGTCTAGCATCCCTTTACATCCCCCCAGGGGACAATATTTCCACATTTGAAAACATCCTCTCATGGCTCTCTAACAATATCAGCAATTAAACCATAATCTTAGGAGATGTAAACATCAACTGGGCCTCCATCCAGTCTTCAACCAACCCTCTTAACATCAACCTATTTAAGTTTTCCCAGCTAATCAATACAATAACATACCCATCAACAAACTCCCCCTGTGGCACCATCCTTGACTGGATTCTAGTGTCACATCCCCACTATTTCTCAGACAGTGGTACTCTTCCAGACCCTCTTAGTGATCATTTGCCTACTTTCACTCGCCGTCTCCCTTGCATCTCTTACCGAACCCATAATTTCATCACTACCCGCAATGACAAAAACTTCAACCCATCAACCTTCATATATTCTCTAAAAGCAGTAAATTGGAACAATCTAAAGACACTACCTTTAGAAGATGCAGTTGCTCACTTCAACTTTACCTTCTTAGAAATACTTGATTCCCAAGCTCCTCTAAGAACAAAAAGAATAAAAACAAATTCTGCCCCCTGGTTAACCAAAACCACACTATCAATCATGCGCCTTAGAGACAAAGCCTGGGGACTCTATCTGAGAAATAAGACCCCAGAACAACATATTGCTTACAAAACCCTTCGAAATAAAGTAAAAAAGCTTATAATCTCTGACAGACAAAAATACTTCTTCACACTCCAAAACAACAATAAAACTAACCCACAAAAGTTTTGGAAGGAATCTCTACCCTCCTAAACCCCAGCAAACCACACACCCCAACCCCAGACCCAAATATCCCAGACCTAGATCTAGCTACACAGTTCAACTCCTTTTTCATCGACTCTATTAGCAAACTCACATCCTCCTTCACACACCCTCCTCATTACCTAATACACCCCCAATCTCTCCCACAAACAACCCTCCCATCATCACCACTTCCTCCTCACTCTCATCTTCTCACCATCCATCTTCCACCTCTTCCACTACTCTAACTCCCTCTTCACCCATATCTTCCTCAAATTCTCTCTCTCCCAACTCTTCTCTATTCTCATTTAAACCTATTCACACTTCCACCATAAAGAAACTCCTACAGAAACTGAAGCCGTGTACCAATGCTCCTGACAACATTCCCTCTTACTTCCTAAGTATAGCCATGAAGCTATTGCCTATCCCATCAGCATTCTAATCAACCGCTCCATCCATGAATGCACAGTGCCCCTACTATGGAAGCAAGCCTTCATCATCCCCCTCCACAAAGGAGGCAACAATTGCAACATCAATAACTTCCGTCCTATTGCTATCCTGTCGCCCATATCTAAACTTCTGGAAAAGTGTATCCAGCTTCAACTCCTACCACATCTCTTAGATAACAACCTTTTAACCCCTACACAACATGGATTCAGGCCAAATCATGGCACTATGACAGCCCTCCTGTCCTTTCTTGAGACTGTTAATACAGCACGAGACTCCGGTCACATTGTTTCCACCTTACTACTAGACCTCTCCAAGGCCTTCGACACTATTTCACACAGCCTGCTCCTATCCAAACTGTCAGAACTTAATCTCTCTCCCTCCTCCATAAATTGGTTCTCCAGTTATTTATCAAACAGATACCAAGCTGTAATATGGAAGAAAGCCACTTCCTCCTTTCTTAGCACCCCCACTGGAGTTCTTGGTCCCCTCCTCTTTAATATATTTATAAACGACTTCCACAAATCTATCCCATTTGCAAACATCATCCAATATGCAGACGATTCCACCATTATCTGCTCTGCCACCTCCCCCTCTCTGCTCCAAAAACTTACTCAAGAAGCTTTCTCAATTACTGAGCATTGGATGAAAATAAATCACTTAGCACTCAATGCCTCCAAAACAAAACTAATGGTATTTACCCCCTCCAAATCTACTTCTTTCGATATAAACTCTTTCTCAATTACCAGCCAAAACAACTCACCCTTGGAACTGGTATCTGAAACTAAGCTACTAGGTGTTCTAATTGACAATCAGCTTAAATTCAACTCCCATCTACAACTAAATATTAAGAAAACTCATCAAAAACTAGGTATGCTCTACCGGCAGAATCAGTATCTTACTAGATCATCCAAAATCACTCTCGCTTCCTCCTTTCTCATCCCCTCTCTTCTTTACAGGGCTCCACTACTGACCAATCTTCAGACCTCTCTAAAAAGCCAGCTTTCCTCCTGCTATAACAAAATTGCCAAATTCGCAAATAGCCATAGGTCCTCCACCCACCACTGTTCCTCTCTCCATAAACTAAATTGGCTCGAACTACCTAATCATCTTATCTTTATACAGCTGACTTTAGCTCATAAGCTCATTCTTAACCCCTCTCTTTGTCCCTCCCTGTCTTCTGCCTTCAAAATGCACCTACCAAATAGAGTCTTAAGGTCCAACAATCAAAACCTACTCAAAGTTCATAAACCATCTTATCCCCCAGGTAAACACTTATTATCCTCTAACATGTCCCGTCTCTGGAACTCACTCCCACCATCCATTCGTACCACCTCTAATCACTACATATTCAAAAACTCCCTCCATACACATCTCAGGTCCCAATGGGATTGTTCTTGCTCCCACCCCTCATAAATATATGGCTTGCTAATAACCATCTAATACTTAATCCCAAAAAGGCAAAACTCTTACCTTTCCTGCCCAAATCTCTCTTCTACCTCAAATCCTCATTTAACATCTTTTCACTGAATAATATAACATCACCCTAGTTAGCATGATTAAGATACTTGGAGCTATCGTAGATGACCAACTAAAATTTGACCTTCATATACATCACTCTATTAAGAAAACCCATGAAAATCTTGGTCTGCTATATAGAAACAAAAGGTTCCTCACCCCTGATACCAGAATCTCACTAGCAAATGCTTATCTTATTCCTAACCTTTTCTGCAGCTCACAAATTTTCACAAATCTCCAGTCTTCTCTTCTCTCTAAACTTGAAACTACCTATAACAAAGTAGCTAGATTTGCTGCTAATCTGCCATCCAAATCACACCACTGTCATGATCTTAGAGCACTCAATTGGCTAGAGTTCCCTAACCAACTTAAAATCATCCAAATACTCATCACTCACTCTGTTAATAAGCCTTCTTCCTGCCCTAGTCTGTCCTCACTAGTTTCATTTTATACCCCTCCCCGATCTCTAAGGAGCTCAGTTCAATATTTGTTACAGATTCATAAACCTAAAAAATCTGTCGGACAGAACCTATTCAGCTACTCACCCGTTATTCAATGGAAAAAGCTTCCTATGACACTGCAAAGCATACCTCAAGTATATAAATTCAAGAGATCTCTCAAAGAATACCTGAATCACTCTTGGAAATGCCACTGTAACAACCCTACCTGAATCTAGTTCCTACTCTATTCTTTTCTCTTTATTCTTCTCTGCTTCCTTAACATATTTCTCCTTCTGTTTATTTGTACTAGTTTCCAGTCAACATACTGTATTTTACTATCTTCTACTGTACTTATTTATGATAACTTCATGTACTTTTGCTATATAATCTCCTTTAGTCTCTATTCTTTTTTTATCACCATGCTATATATTGCTATTCTTTTGTATTATACTTCTATTGTGACATGTATTTTTTATATTTATATTGTGGAGCTTTTCTCCCCAGACCTCCGCTGAAAAAGGGCTTTGCCCCAATTGGACTTTCCCGGTTAACAAATGTCAAATAAATATATATATATATATATATATATATATATATATATATATATATATATATAATAGAAATTGAGCTGCTCTTGTTTAGAATCTGTACTGTGTACACTAACAAAAAGCAGCAAAAGAAGTTGATGGAATGCTGAGAAACAAATGTAACAATAAGCTTATACCGCTAAATTTAGTAGTGGAGAGTTATTTGTTTGTTGGTCATTCAGTAAGCTTTGAAACCAACACTGATCCAGTTAGCCAGTCTGGTGGTGTAGAGGGACAGTGCCCTAACTATGGTCCATGTGACCTGGATTCAAATAGTGGCTCAGGTGACTAATGGAGCAGGCAGGGATGGGCATGACTGTTCCTGGTGGGAGGACATTTGTTAATGACACTCCCTAAGTAGAGGTATGGTCCAAAGAGGAGAGCCATCCTTGGATATTCTAGATGAAAGTGGAAGATGGGGAAGGGTGTGAGTATGGCATATAAAAAAGACCTTCCCAGATCAATGCAAAGATTGCCAAGCCCTCAGGATGCCCTTAGGATCTATGACTGTCCCCAGCATTATCAGAGTAAATTTGGGGGTAGAAGATTAGCTGGTAGGCCTGATATGGATGTGGGGCACTGAGGAGCTAGGATGATTAAATGAAGTTAAGGAGAAAGAAAAAAAATAGACCGATCTGCTTAGACTCAAATATCCAGTCTTTTGAGGCAGTCTATGAGCAGAAAGAAGATAGTTGGGTTGTCCCATGACTACAATGTATGGATATGTTTTTATTCTTCAATGACCTAATATTTTAGGTTACAGGTTTTTATTAATCACAACAAGGAGCTAAATAGTAAAATAGCCTCTGTTGTGAGTTTGCTTGGTATAACATGTAAAGTAGCCATCTGGGTTTAAAACTGAACAAGTTCAGGAATGCTATAACGTAAGGGAGTCTGTTAGTATGGTTACAGTGCTGCATCTGTCTCTCAACACTGACATGATGGTTTTATGAAGGAGATCGATTTTTCTTATGTGAACTCACTGAAAAACTGATCTTGATAAGGCTGTTCATATCAGCTGGCAGGGCAGATGGTGCAGCCTGTGAGAAATGATGGTTATTCGCACTGCTAAGAAAGTACAGCTGTGTGAGGCTTTCATCAACTCAACAGATAATGTAGTATCCTTTCTATAAAATCAGCTTTTCCTTGTGACATAGCACAACCTGAGCTTTGTATCCATGTTAAGCACTGTACAGTTCTCTTTGCAACAACAGTTTTAGCCCCTGTGGAAGAGACAGTGCTTGTGTGTCCTAGGAAAAAAGGGGAACAGAAAGAGTGTGAATGTTTGTGTGTATGTGTGTTTACGTGTGCAAGAATTTTTTTTTATATATTATTGAAAATCAATACTGTGAGGTTGATGAAGGGATACTTGATGAAAAAGGACTTTTGACAATAGATTTTTCACTTGCCCATCATATTTATATAGGGATACACATTCTGGTTGATGTACCAGTTTTGTCAATTACAAATTCATAGGGTAGATTTGGTCGACAAACAGGTACATCAGTTACATGCAGGGAATATGAACATGATCAAGTTAGAGTGGAGATTTGAAAGTTTCTTCTTTTCCTCATTGTTGTACAATCTAGGATTTAATATTTGCAGAGAACTGCAGGAGGAATGGAAATCAGAGGTACTTACCTCCGCATAAATTCTGTTTTTTTTTTTTTTTATTTACTAAAAGATCATGTGGAGTTCAATGAACTGATGATCAGTTGAACTGGACCTAATGATCACTTGTCATAGAGTTATCTAGTTCTAATCTACCAGTCTATATAAAAGACACCCTTCCAAGGTGTGCTAAAGCATTTTGCAGACCTGCAGAACAAGTTAAGCAAAGTAATGCCCTTCATAAGAGAACATATGAACAGAAACTGAAGTTTCTGTAGTAACTATATGTATAGTAGAAGTTAAGGTTTCCACAGCATGGCCTGAAGTAAAAACAGGAAATACATTATCAAAGTCTCAGAAACAAGAAGTAAAGAAATTTGTAGTTAGGAATAAAGACATATTTTTAGAGTTATCTGGTAGAATCATCTGAATCCAACACAACATAGAAACTGTGCTCAGTGAGAAAATAAATCTGAAACTATATCAGACAGCAGACTCCCAATAATCCATCTAACTGTCTATCTATTTATCTATCTAGCTACTCAAAGTGAATGAAGCAGTCTCATTGTGCTAGCCTTTAAGCCTGAGAGGTCTATAAGGTTTTGTAACAACTTCAGAAAATTAGCATATCTAAATTTGATGCATATCCTATTCCCTGAGTGGATGAACTGACTGAAAAACTGTGCAAAGCTAGGCTACATTCTCTTTTAAACCTAATCAAAAGTTATTGGTAAATTCCAGTAGCTCCAGACACTATGAAAAATGTACATTTTCCACACCAGATGCCATATTTCACTACAAACTCCTGCTGTTGGGTCTCCCTAGAGTACCTGCAACATTCTAGTGGATAATTAATGGGCAAAATTGTTAGACCCCATACCAGATATGTATCAGCCTATGGGGGTAATGCAGCAATATTTTCTGATGATTATGAAAATGCTAAAGTCTAAGTCATTTTAAATTCACTGTACCAAGATGGACTGACAGCTAAGTCAGCTAAATACAAGCAGAACATGACCCACTCTTTTGGCCATATAATAGACTAGGGAATAGTAAAACCACATGCTGAAATTTTTAAGAAATAAAGACTACCTACACCAAACACTAAGAAACATGTTAAGGCTTTTTAGGACTGGTTAACTGTTAATACACTACTATTGATTGTCCCTTAACTTATTTGACCAAGGTAGGCTCTCTTGAAAATTGCATGAACAGCTGAAGTAGAACTAGCCTTTAAGCACCTGAAAGATATCATGTGTTCAGAAACATTACTAATAGCTCCAGACTTTTCTAAGCAATCATGCAACAAGTAAAGTAAAGTAGGGAAAGGAGCAGTCTTAAATCAAGTTAAAGGCAGGAGTGAACATACCTTATGTTATATCAGTGATAACCTCAGTAAATATGTAAGATGTTACTCCACTACTAAATGGGAAAGCCTTGCAATAAAATGGCGCTTACCTCTTTAAAATATTGTTTTAGGAAGATAGCTTGTATTAGTAACTAACCAGGCCCTTTTACAGTGGCTCCACAGGCAAAAAGACTATAACACCAAACAGTCATGATGTGCTTTTATTCTCCAGTCCTTTAATTTCATGATCCTCCGATATTCTGGCTGCAATCACCTTAATGTTGATGGATTGTTACAGTCTACAGACCATCAGGCAAGCCAGATAACTGGAGGTCATGTAACAGTGGCAGTTGAGCCATTGACTAAGCCAGGAAAACACTGCTGCAGTACAGAAATGTTTGCCCTTTAACAAGGAGTATGGAAAAAGCCATGAAGATAATGAAAATAAACTATTTGAAGCTACATCGGGGCTACTCCCCCTGCTAAGGTCAGCCTTCTGGTTGTTGGACTGAAAGATGCACCAGACAGCAAGTGTAGTCTAATAATGTCTCTGGAAAGGAGAGATTTTAGAATATATCTCTGAATCCAGGACGGGATAAAAGGCTGTCATCCTATACACTGAAAGAGTGACTTGTGAAAAATGGTGAAAGAACCTATGTGTATGGAAGTTAAATCTTTATAAGTAGCATTGCATTTTAGTTTATTGTGAGGTACAATGAGCACTGATAGACCCACAAAGGTCTGTGGAAAGACTTGGCTGTTATAGTGCTTTTTATTTCTTGGTACATAAGAAGGTTGGGGAAAAGATTTTGCTGGAATGCTAGTTTTTGTTTGGTGTTATTCACCAAACCTAGCAAAAAAATGAACTTTTTTTATTTGTAAATAAACCTGAGTAAAATTGTTTTTTTTCCTCAATTTTTTTTTTATTTTTCAAATACATTTGAATGAATTCCAAAGTATTTATGCATAACACTTTAAATAACTATGCACACTATTTACATTAGCTTGACACTATAACAGGTCTTAATGTATACAGTTACTTTATAAGTATGTCCAATCCATTATCAGAGTGTCTGATCAATTATTATATAGTGTCAATCAACAATAAGACTTTTCCCCAAGGGTTGTTGATAAATGGCTTTGGATAAATTCTTAGTTCTTTAATTTTAATTTCCAATAATGCGGTGGTCTTCAGTAGGCTGTAGAAGTCTCCCAAAGTTGGTATTGTGTTTTTTTATTCCATCTTCTTGTTATACACTTCCTTGAAATTGCAAGTGTACTCCATACTAGTTACATGTTTGACCGGTTTACTATCACATGTTCAACACTACTTTGGCCGAAAGTGCATATATCCGAAGAAAATGTTCGGAAATCACAACACCGACCACAGTAAATGCCGAACTGAGCATTTCAGTGAAGTCGAATGTCGAACATTTCAACTTCACTGAAATTCTCTTAGCTGCTAAACATAGCCAACCCCCACACCCCCTCTACTTATATATACAAACTCTGAGATCGCACTACACTAAGGAAAGGGTACATTTCCCAATCCCCACTATAGTGCGATCTGCATTACACTGTCAAACCTTACTATAGTGGCTGTTCACTATTGTAAGGTTCAACAATATAGTACTTGCACTAATGATTCTGCTACCTGATTTACGCACATACGTTGATCACACACAGTGCGATCGACTATGTGACTGTAAACCTGTATGACCTATTAAAATGAACATCCATTCACATTTAATAATAAAAGAGGTTTAGTTAACTAAAATGATTTATTAAATAAAGCTTGTAGAAAGTTATTAATACCATTCCAAAATGGCTTAATTTTAACACAGTCAAAGAAAATGTGGTTCCAATCTGCATTGTGTACTTGCTCACATCTCCAACATATTCCTTTTATGGCAGAACTAATTTTACTGAGTCTGTCTGGGGTTAAGAATGCTCTGTGCAAGCATTTCAAATTAAAAACTTTCCAGTATTGTGCAAAGGATGTATATTTTATCAATAATTACATATTTGTTTTAATATCTTCAGTTAACTGTATCGAGTGTCCTTTTGTTATACATTTCCAATATGAGGTTTTGGGTGTTGTTTTATAGTTTATCAATATTTTGTAAAATTTTGAAATACTGTTTCTCATGTCAAAGTCATTATATATGATTTCATATATGTATTTCGTAAATGTAGGTATGTCTTTAAATGAAGAATTGTTAATTATTCTACTTAAATCTTGCAAATATGACAGAATACTCTGTAAAGGTAGCCAGTCTTGTTGTGGAATTTTGTATGTTGTTTTTATTACTTGGATATCTAAAACTTTTAGTTCTTTGATACATTGGAGCCAACAAACAAATCCTTTCTGTTCCCAAGAATTAATAATTTCTCTGTATATTTTATGTGGAAAGTCATTTGTGACTATAAATGGTGTTAGAAGATTAAACCATATTTTTAAATCTATATTTGCATTAATAATTTTCCTAAATGAGTCAGTGTAATAATTAATCATACGAGTTTTAGTGGGTTTAGTTATGTTATATTGCATACAACTACATAATATGTGCCATGGAAATTTGTTTTTATCTGTTATTTAAATTGTTTTGTAAATCAAATTCATTGATTGATATTACAGTTAGTAATTCTTTCCAATTTGCAGAGTAATTTGGACTTATCCAATCTGAGATTGTTTTAGATATTGATACTTTTATATATGTTTCTATATCAGGAAAGTTTAATCCTCCCTGTTTCTATGGTCTGATATGATGCATTAAAGCTATTCTGTTTCCTTTGGAAAACCATAAAAATTTTATTAGGCATGAATTTATTTCTTTAAGCATATTCCTTTCTGGTAGCAGTTGTATTGCCAAGGCTATATATAGAATCTTGGGCAGTAAAACCATTTTTATTAACTGCAGTCTATCTTCAAATGTTAATATTATTTTGTTCCATTTTTTCACAGAGATTTTAATTGTACTGATGATATTATTGTAGTTTTTTGAGAATAATTCATTATTATCCTTGCATAACTTAATTCCTAGATATTTTAAGGTAAATTCTTGTTTCCCTATGATGCGATCCCCCTTAGTCTGCAGTTCTTTGTTTATTTAAAAATAAAAAAAATGATTTTGATTTATTGAAATGGAGTCCTGAAGGCATGTGAAGTTTGTTAATTAATATATCTAATTCTTCTAATGTCTCTTTTGTATTAGATAATGTTAGTAATATGTCATCAGCAAATAGCATTACTTCAGAACTGTATTGTTCATAAACATCTATTCCTTTGATTTTTATATTGTTACAAATTGAATTTGCCAGTATGTCAATAGCCAGAGCAAATAGAATCTGTGACATGGGACATCCTTCTTTAGTGCCTTTTGTTATATGCATAGATTCAGACGTAAAAGGGACTAACTTGACATATGCTAAATTATTTGTATATATATTCTTTAAGAGATGAACAAAGGATACAGGAAATTCAAATAGCATTAAGATTTTGAATAAATAGTCCCATTTTAAGGAATCAAAGGCTTTCTCTATATCTAAGCCAATTATGAGTTTTTCTTTATTAACATAATCTATAAGAGAAATTATCCTTTTAATATTGTCGTGTGTGTCTATGATATATAAATCCAGTTTGATCATTATTTATTATTTTGAATAGTGATATTTTCATTCTGTTAGTTAATATTGTCATAAATATCATATAGTCATTTTTAAATAATGATATAGGTCTATATGAGGTACAGAGGTTTGGGGATTTGTTTTCCTTTAGGATTGGTGTGATTAAGGAATATCTCTAAGAGGGTGGTATTAAACCTTGTGACTGAATTTCTAATAGAGTTTTATGGAAGAGGGATATTATGTTTAAAGGTAAAAGTTTATATATTTCGATAATTATGCCATCTATACCAGGAGCTCCATTATTTTTACCCTCTTTTATTGTATCTGTAATTTCTTTGTAGGATATGGGTGCTTGCAGATCTAGTTTTAATTTTTCTGATTTTTGTTATATTAGAACATTTTTCACCTAGATTTAATTGATCGATATGTATATTTTCTTTTTGGAAATATTCCATATAGTGATTTCTATAGGCATTAAGAATGTCACCTATATCCAAGACATTTTTTCCTTTCTTTTCATGGAATATACTTTTAATGTTATTAGCTTTTGATTATATTTTGATTCTTGTGGATAAATTATGTAGATATTTGGGAGAAGTGGCCAAGGTATTAATTTTTAGTTTTGCTAAAGCTAAACTAGTTTTATGTGTTAGAATTTCATTGTATTTATTGTTTAATAATTCTTTCTTTTTCATCTCCAAACAATTTTGATTTTTTTTTAGCTTTTACTGACAAAAGTTTGGCTTGTAGATCTAATAATTCAGAATCCCATTCTTTGATTTTTTTATACCAGATTGGGGTTTTACCATATATGTAAGCTTTTAATGAGTCCCATATCATTATTTCATTTATCTCTGTGGTGTAATTAATATCTAAGAACTGTAATTCAGATAATAACCAGGGTTTGAACTCTTTAATTTTAGTTATATATGCTGGAAATCTGGAGTTAAAGATTAATGGTTTGTACACATTTGAAGTTTTAGTATCAATGAATTGTGGTCTGAAAAGGGGTAGGAAGTGATTGAGAAATCAATCATTTTAGAGTGTAAGTCATGGACAGCAAATATTTTAGCTATTCTAGTTTGGGTACCAAATCTGTAATCTTGATGGAAAAACAACAAAGATTTATCTTCTTTAAATTTAAAAGTATCTACAAGATGAAATAATTCTACCCACTTGTTTAAAGCTTTTGATACAACAGATGTACACATTGGTATTTTATTTGTAGTTTCAGAAATATCAATTATACAGTTAAAAATCTACTCCTAATATTAAGCTGTCTTTATAGTAAGTGTTTTTAACAGTTCCTGTTCCAATGCCTGGCAACCAGTATAGACTGGCTAGGGTCCATATTCTGTTATTATATTTAACTATTACTAATACCATAAGGCCTTCTTTATCTTCATACTTATAAATTATTTCTGGGTTAATCACATTTGTTTTCCATAAAATTGTTACCCCTTTTGTCTTTGTCTTATAAGCGGATTGCGCCAATATCATATATTCCTTAGGATTCCATTTGTAATTGTCATTCATTTTGAAATGAGTTTCTTGAAGGAAGACAATTTGTGCTTTGTTCAGTTTTAAACATTTCAGTAGATTTGATCTCTTGCTGGGATTGTTTAAGCCATTGATATTTAAAGATAATAAAGTTAAATCCATCTTAGGTTATTTAGACTATGTATTTTTTGTTTTATTGTGACTATTAAACATTTCACTCTGATAACTATAAAGTATATGTTTGAGCTTTTAAAGGAACTTATCAGTTTTATACTTTGAGTGTTGACCAATAAAGTAATGTTTTGGTCAGGCATACTAAAAATGTTTTTTGTGAACTAAGTTTAAATTAATGAATGCTAATAAAACTAAGATCCGCACTAGCCATGGAATGAAAATCATTCCTTATCTGATGGATAATCCTAAATCCATCAGATTATCACTCATACTTTGACACTAGAACATCTGAGCTCCACAAATTGACTTATCATATGGAGAATATTTGTAATAGGAATAAGCAATATTTATATTATTTTGAACAGATAGAGTACTATTTTAGATTAGACTGAATTCTACTACAATATAAATGTCTACTTATTGTATAAGCAAGTAATATTTACATGAAAGATAGATGACAAGCAATTCAATCATAGTAAAGTAGGATGTATCATATATAAAACCTCAGTAAAAGATTATAGCACACAGTTATTTAACATATTCACCCTTATTGATGAAGTCTTTCAAAACTTATTACTTAATATAAATAGATGGTAATAATATTTATACCTAATGTTTATAATACAATGTATTTTACTGGATATACAAAGAATACTGAGTCACTGTGTAATGTTAGCGCTTTCGTTAAGTTTATTAACCCAACTTCATCAAATACATCAGTCTACTAAATGTGCTTAAATAGTCTTCTCTAATCACATGATCTAAACAATTAATGCAATTAATTCAATCATCCCTCCCATTTTTAAACATTTTATATAAATATATTAATACATATATATAAAATATAAGAACATGCTTAAAAATTATGCTTAATAATTAAATAATAAAATATTTACAACAATATTCCATAACAGCTATATATATATATATATATATATATATATATATATATATATTGAGACTTTTAAGTTTTAATATACATATAATAAAGACATTAGAACAGTTAGAACTAAGATGGAAATTATAACTAGAGCTTATGCAAGACCAGGTCTCAACGATATCTGGTCTATTTCATGTATATTAAAACTTAAAAGTCTCAGTAGATGAATATTTATAAAGCTTCCATTGAATAGTGTTAATATTTTATTATTTAATTATTAAGCATAATTTTTAAGCATGTTCTTATATTATGTATATATATATATATATATATATATATATATATATATATATATATATTAATATATTTATATATATTTTTTTAAAATGGGAGGGATGATTGAATTGTATTAATTGTTTAGATCATGTGATTAGGGAAGACTATTTAAGCACATTTAGTAGACTGATGTATTTGTCTGATGAAGTTAGGTTAATAAACTTGACGAAAGCACTAACATTACACAGTGACTTGGTATTCTTTGCTATTTTTTGTTGGTTTTAACAGTTTGCCTTTATTTTGTTTTACATTATTTTACTGGATATATCAGAAGATATATTTCATTATTTGCCAACATTTAAGTAATCACTTTGTTTGTTGCTAACTTACTTAAAGCATCTAAGTTTGTTTTATGTGAACATTGATGAAAGTTAGTGCATTTTAATTATCAGTGCATCCCTCTTCCCCCCGATTTCCTACACATAAGGATTTTCATATCTGTCATTTCTTATTATAAAATGAGTGAAATTATAGGTTAAAAACAACAAATTCAATTATTGTGATTAATGATTACAAATTCCCTTTCCATATTCATAAATTGCCATATACTGAAAGTTTTTTAGATTTAAATGGCAACATTTTGTATAATCAGTAAAGGTTAAACTGAGTGATTTATTGTCAATTTAATACTATTTGTTCAGAATGTGATTGCTACATTCTGTGACATTCCTAGTTCACCTTCTAGTGTTTCCCTTGAACAACTTTGTCAGTTTGATGTCATGTATAAAACATTAGTTACCTTGGTAACAGCTTAAGTATTATGTATGGTCAAGATGGGTTACAAAACCACAATTCAAGTTAAAGCAATTATATGACTTGTTATGCACATTTACTTATATGAGAAAATCATCATGCTTCCCCTTGATGTTCAGTATTGTGTATGTCATTTATGACAAGCTAAAACAGTATTATTATACACAAGCCCGTGTTATTAAACTGAGTGTCTATTGCCAATTTAATATGATCTGTTCAGAATATGATTGTTACAATCTGTGGCATTTCAAGTTCAGGCTTCTATTGTTTCTCTTGAACAGCTTTGTCAGTTTGATGTCATGTATAAAACATTAGTTGCCTTGGTAACCACTTAAGTATTATATATGGTCAAGATGGGTTACAAAAACTACAATTCAGGTTAAATCAATTATATGACTTGTTATGCATATTTACTTTTATAAGAAAATCATCATGCTTCCCCTTGATGTTCAATGTAGTGTATGTTATTTATAATAAGTTAAGAAAGTAGTGTTATTATACACAAGCCCATATTATTAAATCCTGTCTTTAATATCTAAATTCAGCAGACTGCTTCATCTTATGTGACAATTATATATTTTATGTCTAGATTTACTAAAATCATACATTACATAACTATTGTGTGTGTGTTTTTTTTTTTTTTTTTGGCTGCTGCTTAATTATTTCAGAGAGACCACAAGCTGTAATGCTTATTCTTATTATTAGCTCTTTCCAAGCATGTTTATACAGTCCATAGACTTTAAATTATGAGACCCTTCTAGTTTCTTATATGTTATAAGTATATTTCCATCCTTACATAATCAGTACTGCAAGCACGGGCAACAATGCCCATCCAGTTTTGCCAGAATACCATTCACTAGTTCATGTGGTGTGTTTCTAGGCTGTTCTTAAAATATCCAAACCAATATTTGTCCTGTTCCATTTTACCAGCCTATTCCATGCAGTGGCCACTCTGCCAGTGAATCACTCAGCACGCCTTCCATTCCCACATATATTTCCACAAAGGAAATCTGATGACTCTCTGCCACTTCCTGGCAACCGCAAACAGCCCTAAAATCAGCTATCCCCATATGCCCAACACATCCGAGCAAGCTCACCTCCCAGACCACTGCAAAGGGGCACTGCACAAGACCAAGTGCTCTCAGTCCCTCACAACAACTCAGACTTCCACTCCCATGCAAGTCCTTAATGTGTTTGGACCAAAATACATTTTAAATACAAAATTGCGCTTATTATTTATTTATTTTTTTTTTTTTTAGTTAAGAATCAACTTAATGAGCTAAACAAAGTTTTGGGAGACCATCAATATGTGTACATGTGGTTTAAAACAACTCTTTTATTATGTGTGTGTGTATACATATATATTTATATATATATATATATATATATATATATATATATATATATATATATTTATTTATTTTTTTTTTTTTATTTCTTTAAACCAAAAACTTAATTGCCGAGAATCATCTCAGAGGCTCTTCAGAGCCATTAAGCATTATCATCACTCTGTCTCCATTACCATAGCAACCTGGGAACATCTGTTTCTGTTAGTGTGCTGTGTACTGCATACCAGAGGCTCATGATGCGTCTGAAGCAAAGCTTCACTTCACTGCAACTTCAAGCCTAAATTATCTCTCTTTCAGTGAGGCAGCAGCCAGGAAAATAACGGAGAACAAACAGATAAAAAAAAAAAACCTCCCAACAAGCCGCCACAACAAGAGATAACACATTCTTCCAGCCTTCCCACCTCTGACTCAGCAGATGTATAAGCAAACTATTCTTTACCAAAATATCCTAAATCACAGTTTTATCCACCCCCTTCCTCTGGATCCAGGATAAAATACCAATTGTCTCTTCCTAATACACAAACATCAGTAAACCTTGATCACAAGCCACAACCCACAGCTTCCAGGAGATGAAAACGGCAACATACAATAGCTGCCAGACACAGCTGTATCCACACAAACCATGTCAGGCTTAATCAAACAGCACTTGAAGCTATGATACCTGCCATAATTGATATTAACTATGTTTAGACAGAATAATAATGACATTTGTACTAACTGACAGAGACGGCTGCATCCACGCACACCATATCAGGATTGATCAAACAGTACTCGAAGCTATGATACCTGGCATAATTGATATTAACTATGTTTAGTCAGAATAATAATGACATCTGTACTAGCTGTGTGACACAGCTGCATCCACGCACACCATATCAGGATTGACCAAACAGCACTCGTAGCTGTGATACCTGCCATAATTGATATTAACTATATTTAGACAGAATAATGATGACATTTGTATTACGAGCTTGCTACTATTATTTAACCAGGATATACATGACATTTATAAATCATACCTTAACTGAAGAAGACATTAGTCTCCATGACAGCATTTTTTTTCAAAACACTCTACTGTTACTGCTATTATATATGATGTTGATTTGTTACATTTGAGTCTGAACTCTGATGAATGGTACCTTATTGAATTAGTTGATTAATTACTTAAATTATTATAAGTAAAATCAATGAAAGATGAACAAGATAATTATTCATTGAGTTCAAGTAGGGTAATAGAAACTTCTATGTTTGTATTATAGGTTGCTTTGTTTGGCTTATATATAATGTAAATAGTAACCCATCTTGACCTACCCTTGTTTGTGAAGAATTATTGGACTCTTTGAACATTCTGAATAAATCATTACTGTTTCTCAGTTATTTAAGAAACCCTCCTTTTTTAAATAAAAACAGATGACAAGTGGTGTACCATATCAGTTGATACTTTGAGAGATGTAGTTGTAAAAGTTATTTGTTTGGGACAGCTATCTTGGAATCAGTTTTTTTGTTTCTTCTTTCTAGCATCAGTCCAAGGATTTGTATCTTTTATTCTTTTAAGAGTAGGGGCCATATCAATTTATTTTGGGATAGACACTATGTTGTTGTTATTGATGGATATAGTAGCTTCTTCTAAGTCATTAAAGGTTCTCATCTCGTTGGCAAAAAGTATTTGTATATTGGCTTGAAAGGCCAGCTGTGATTTAATGTTGTTTTGTTTCAACAGTTTTATTATTGGCCAGAATTTTTTCCTTTGTTCTAGTATTCTGGAAGAATAATCATTGTCAAACCTTATCAGGCTTTGATTGTATTTTAAGGGTAATTTTCTCCAAGAAGATTTTAATATAATTTCCTTGTCCAGAAATGAAAGAAATGTTATAACTATGGATCTAGGTGGAGTATTTGTTGAGTTAGAAGCAGGTTTCCTCACTGCTCTATGCTCCCTTTCAATTCCAAGTGAACGTCCCTCTTTCAAGTGTAAAAATTCAGGAATCCAGGTCGTTAAGAATGAAATAATGTCTTCACCTTCAGTGTTTTCAGGAAAACCAAAGATCCTTATGTTGTTTCTCCTTTTCCTGTTTTCTAAGTCATCTATTTTGTCAAGCAGCCATGTATTCTGTTTAAGCAGAAATTCTTTTTGGAATTCTTCCTCTTTGAGTTTCACTTCAATGTCATTTAGAGAAGTCTCTATATTTGTTATTTTTGTATGGTGTTGCTGTAATAGTTCAAGAGTATCAGTCTGTTTTTGAGAATTTAATTTGCGGTTTTCTAAGTCATTTTTAAGCCATGCATCTTCAAAGATAGTTCATGTAAGGTAGATGTCATCAACTGCAGTTCTTTTTTTAAAGCAGCATCTGGATGATAATTCCTTCAGTTGTTCATATTCAGTTACTCAATATATCTCCAAGTTACTTGACAGGAAAGTTTGTATATCTCCACCAAAATTTATATTCATGTAGTTTAGTAGTTTATCTATAGATTTCTGACATTTTAAACTTGAAAATAATAAATGTTTCCTATATTATTATACTAGTTTATGAACCTCTCAAAATTCACTGCTCTCAGTTGGCCATCTAGGCTCCTCCCCTCTGAGTAAAATTGTAACTCTGTCATAAACTATTACTTTTGGTACTGCAACATCCCATGGTATATTTGCAGTGGTGTGGGGGATACAGGCTCAATCTGTAGCTGCACAATGGCTTAAATCCTGCAAAACATTTTTTTTAATCTTATTTAGTTCAATTTTTAATGGATCAGGAAGGCTCCATAGTAAATGTTCGATTCATGTGTTATCCCCTCACACAATACGAATCACAAATGACTGAAACTTCCAAGTGTAAAAAAAATTGGGAGTAAATAGTCAATCAAAAAAGCATTTTTGCAAGGGACAAGTGGTTACAGAGCCACAGGGAAAGGGGAAATATGCAATTCACTGGCAATTTGTTCTTCCAGGAAATAAGCTACAAGTCACACACTAGTGATCGCACAAATGAGCGTGGATCAATAATGTTTCAACAACAAACCTGGTCCCTATCTGGAGGCAATGTGTTTTTGACAAAGAGACATTTTCTAAACTCACTTTTACTGGAATGACATAAACTCACACACACACAAACACACACATATAAATATGTATATATATATATATATATATATATAGAGAGAGAGAGAGAGATAAGGAGAGAAAGAGAGAGAGAGGATTCCATATATTTTCCTTTTATTTAGAGTTTTGTCAAAGGAATTTCTGGCACACTTATAATCATAGAATGTCTATTTCATCTCATAGTCAACTGCTTTAAAAAGGTTAGTGACATTTGTATGAAAGTAGAGATATTGTATATAAATAAAAAGGTAAGAGGAGCTTTGCCTCAGTATGAACACTGATTTTATTTAACTAAAGTAGTTGACTTAGTCTTGTAGTATATTTGATCAACAATAACTACTGCATACGCACTTCTCACATAAGGTTTTGTTAAATGTAGTAAAATTTAAGTTTTCTATTTGCTGTAAACACGCTCATAAATCCCACTTACTTGTGTTGTGTTCTAATTATGGATTACACAATATACACAACATTTAGGGAGCTGTAGTTTTGACAGTTTTTTAATATAACTGAAATAAAAGTTAGTCAACTGCTTATCTCTTCAGTGAACCTTATGATCCTCTGTGGCGACCCCTAACCGGGAAAAGCAGAAAGAAGAAGAAGTGGGCAGTCTTAAGTCTTTGTACTGTGGTAACATGCACTCAGAGATGGGAGAGTTCTATACAGTCAGCAAAACCAAGTCATGGAGCTAACTGTGGCTCAGACCATCAGCTTATTAATACAAAGTATAGAATTAAATCAAATAAATCAAGAACAACATCTAGACCAGTGAGAGATGGGGTCAACAGTATTCCAAGTGAATATGTAGTGGAGGTGAAGTATTGACTTTAGGGATTAGACCTGGTGCATAGAGTACCTGAAAAATGATGGACAGAAGATTATGTTGTCCAAGATGGGACATGAAAACTACTATAAATTGGAAGACGATTAAAAATGCAAAATGGCTATCTGTGGAGGATTTAGAAAGAATAACAGCAAAAGCTAATGCAGAAGGGGAAAAAAAGTCAAAATGAAGATAGAGTTTCAGAGAATATCAAGGTGAGAGAAGTAGGCATATTTAAATCACTATTGTAAAGAAATGGAAGAAGATAATAGAATGGTAAAACAGGAGACTTTTGTAACATTAAAACTTGAAACAGGCTCCACGAAGTAAAAAATCCACTTTATTCACCACTATTGTAACACGACATACAGACGATAGAAATATAAATAAAAAAATATGTACTAAGAGCTTTCACCCCTTGGTTTGTAGGGCATCTTCAGAGTACAAAACTATAACGTTGTTTTTTTTTTATTTTTTTTTTAATTTTAATATACATATTTTTCCTAGGAAAGTTACTATGTTATATATGTTATATATACATAAAACTAAACTAAATTGATTATTTTAAAGTTTACAGACAGGTTTTAAATGTTTAGATTTTTTGTGACAGATTTACTTACCAAAGTTTACCAATAGTAATTATTTAAATAATCCATTAATCTTTCAATCAGTTATGTTGATTTTTTAATTAGTTATGTTGATTAGGACAACTGACAATTATTTAAACTGCAGCACAACGTTATAGTTTTGTACTCTGAAGATGCCCTACAAACCAAGGGGTGAAAGCGCTTAGTACATATTTTTTTATTTATATTTCTATTGTCTGTATGTCGTGTTACAATAGTGGTGAATAAAGTGGATTTTTTACTTCGTGGAGCCTGTTTCAAGTTTTACTGGTTTCTGTTTCTTGGAAGTTACGTTTAGTGACTTTTGTAACATTAATGGAAACTTCCACTTAAAAAGGCATGACAAAATATAAATATGGGCCTAAAGTAACGAAAGCAGAAAATATTAAGAAGAGGTGACAGGAAAATGCAGAAGATGTACATAGAGGAACAGTGACATCACTGATACATATAATGGTATGTTCTCTAATCTAGAGCCTGACAATCTGAAAAGTGAAGTTAAATGGACACTAGAAAGTCTTGTTAATAAAAAGGCTGCAGGAAGTGATGGAATCAGGCTGAATTGCTTCAAACACTACTCAATGATGCAGCTACAGTGGTTAGTAATTTCACAGCAGATCTTGAAAACATGGCAGTGGCCATTACATTAGAGAAGGTCCAATTTATATTCCAACTCCAAAAAAGGACAGCACTAAAGAATGCCCAAATGACTGAGAAATTATATGCTATCAAGGTAATGGTCAAGATCATGCAAGTTAGACTCTGAGAATATATGCTGCCATATGTGCAAGATTATTTTATATATTTATATTTTTGCACTAGTTTTTGGCCCTCACATCTGACCATCAGCTGCTCCCAGGTCCTCATCTTATCCGCTAGGACTTTTGACTCCAACCTAGCTTCCCCAGGCTAATACCAATCCAGTCCATGGCCAATGAAGAGAACAAAGAACCTGAGGCATCTTGATACTGGTGTTGGGGGCTGTTTTTTTTCCAAATTCTCTGCCCACCCTGCACATGCCCAGTAACATCCTAAGGGCCGGAAGTGCAATGGACATCAGTATGAAACTACCTCTCTCTTCTATAATGTTTGTGATATAAGCAGGACACCTCAGTTACTCTCAGGTAACACACTGCAGTTGTTTCTCCAGTCTACATAAGGAAAAGCAGACCACAGGAATGTACCTTGAGAATGTGTACCTCCATCCTCCCCCAAGATAACACACCCATCCTGCTTGCCTGCACCATCAAGCACATACGCCACTCTCTAAATTCAGGTCACCTGGGCCAGGTGATATCCCTCTGCACCACAGATAAAGGCAATAAGCTGCTTTTAGACAAGGCAGAGGCATCAGCAATCAAACTGACAACATCTGCTGGATAATGTAGAGAAGGCAAGGGAATTAAAAGCAATACCTCTGCTTTGTTGATTACTCTAAAGCCTTTGACAGTGTGAGCCATAAATAAATGCGGCAGGTTCACAACGAAATGAGTATACCAGGCCACCTTATTTGTCTCCTGATGAATTTATAGTTAGACTCAAACATAGAATAACGTATTAGTCCAAGACTTGGAAAGGAGTACTACAAGGCTGTATATTGTCACTCTCCTTATTAAATTTATATATTGAGTATATCGTAAGAAATGCTAAGTTAGACAAATCAGATACCGGAATCAAAATTACCAAAAGAAATATTAACAGCCTGAGATATGCAGATGATACCTGTCTAATGGCTGAAAATGACTGAGAATCTATTGATGAAAGTTCAGTAGAAAGCAAAAACACTGGCGTATTGCTCAACATCAAAAACACTAAAATGGTGACATCTAGCCCTATCAGGTCTTTGCAAGTAGATGGGGAAAAGTGTTCAATTTTACATTCATAGGCTCTAAGATCTCAGCAGATGGTGGCTGCTGTCATGAAATTAAAAGGCACCTGCTTTTTGGATGGAAAGCTATGGTAATTCTTAATAAGATTCAAAGAGAAAGGCATTACATTGTCAACAAAGGTCCATACAGTCAGATATATAGTTTTCCCAGTAATAATGTATGGCTGTGAGAGATGGACTATAAGTAAGGCTATAGTGAGGAAAATCACTGCTGTTAAAGTAATGTAATGGAGAAAATGTTTGACAATTCCATGGACTGCAAGATCAAATCAGTCAATATTTAAGGAAATAAATCCAGACCTTTCACTGGAAAGCCTGCTAGCAAAAGTAAAACTAAAACTCAGATACACTGGCCACATAATGTGAAGACAGGATTCATTGAATAAGTCACTGAAGCTAGAAAAGGCTTAAAGAAAAAAGAAGAAGGGGCCAGAAGGGGCTAAGCTGGATACGCAGTGTCCCTGAAGTAAATGATTTGAATTGCAAGAACCTAGGCAGTTCTGCAGAAGCAGGCCTGGCATGCTAAAATCCTTGAAGTCATGAAGAATCAGACTTGATTAAATGACTAAACAAAAAGAACTGCAACAGCAGTGTTCTTAGATATTCAAAAGCTTCTTGATTTTTGTTTATTAGGGTCAAGCTGAATGTAACAGAATGATAGAGTAAGTAAATAACTGTTCGGCTCATCAAGAAAGATAGAGGAATTTGTGAACTGATATGGTTAATTGATAGTGCCTTCATTTTTGAGATTTTTTTAAAATTTTGGTTTGTGAGTGATGATTTGTGTTTTGCTATTTCTAGTTGATCATACATCATAGATGTGCTCTGTGTGTGTGTGTGTGTGTGTGTGTGTGTGTGTGTGTGTGTGTGTGTGTGTGTGTGTGTATACACACACACACACACACACACACACACACACACACACACACACGACCTTGCCTTCAGTCATTGATGTCCTTTTAAGTCATCACTAATTTAATTAATGCTGGAATGCCAGCAACTCCAGAAATCAAAACAGCAACTCCTTGAATCCAAACTATCACAAGAAGAAACTACATTGCTTCCTATTGCAATTTGCAGCAGTAAAATCTAACCTAAACATACCAACAAAATGTCTAAACACCTGGGGGTGTGCTTGACCCTGAGACAAGATGGCATAATAGTTCTTCATCAGAGCTCACCAAATGATTATAATTTATAGTTTTATTACTATAGTAAAACAGTCGAGTGATATTTCAGTCATAAAAATAATGTATCATGACTACAAAATAAACTGAGCATTTTAAGATAGTAAATTCTAAGGAAAAAAATGATCCTTATGTTTGAGAAGCTTTCTCAGCTTGCCTTGGATATTTCAGCTTTTCAAAAAGAAAACAGAAAGCCATCAAACAGCCTTTCAGAAATGGAAAATTCGAAACTACTGAGAAGAAAATGGATAGCAATGTTACATCTGTAAATCCTTAGATAAACATTTAGAAAAAAAAGTACAACAGAAAATGGATGATTTAGAAAATCATTCTAGATTAAATAATGTCCACATTATTAGCATACCAGAAACCATTCCTACAGGGTTATTGGAATATTTCATATTTTTTTTACGATGAAAAAGATCTAAATGAGAGCAGCAACTGGTGAAAGCTCTATGACTGAAAACTATTCTCTGACAGAAAATATAATCAAAATTCACTAACAGTAAGAAAAAATATTTATAGGTTCATATGTTCATATGTAGGTAACTAGGCTATCAGCCCTAGGGCCCATACAAGCCTAGCTAAAAAAATGTACCCTGGCTTTCGCCACCCAAGAACATTATTTTCCTGTGCCCCTGTTGAGCAGAGCCACAGAAGTGATCCCCAGGGTGAATTTCCCATTTCCCATCCAATCATCAAGATTTTTCTTGAGCAGTGCTAATGAGGAGCTCTGTTTGACATAGATAGGTAGCCTGTTCCAGAGTGGGAAGTCTCTGGGACAGGAATCTATCCCTCCAGCATGTTCTGTTTATTGTGGTGACAAGGTTTAGGTCCCTAGAGCGTGTAGCTCGGTGGGATTGGGATTTCTTTAAGTGGAGCATGTCCAACAGCTCTGGGTTTGACAAAGATTTGTCGATTAGGCAGAGATCGCCCCTGAGTAGATGATATGCGATGTTGTAAAGCTGTAGTTTTTTGAGACGGTCTGCATAGGGCATCTGTTTGAGGCCAGTAATCCTCTTTGTGAGGTATTTCTGTGGTCTTTCCAGTTGTTGTAGATGTCTTGTGAGGTACATACCAAAAGGGGCATTGTACTCTATAATGGGTCTAATGAGTGATGAGTAGAGGGGAACAATGACCTCTTTTGTTCTGGATGAGAATCCTTTTGTGATGAGATGAGCCACGCAGAAGGATTTCCTGACCACTGTGGCAATGTGATTATCAAAGGAGAGACTACTGTCCATCTGTGTCCCAAGGTCTCTTATCACATTTTCAGCATTAAGTAGACTACCAGCTATGTGGTAGTTCATGGGTACAGAGTTTTTACCAAAGGGGATGACAATACACTTTTTGGCATTGAGCTTCAGGCCATGGCTTTGACACCAGGTATCTGTCTCAGTGAGGCCCTTTTGTAGTTTGTCCACATCGTTAGGAGTTTTGATTATGGCTCCTAGTTTGCAGTCATCTGCAAACTTTGTTAGCCAAAGACCTTCTGTGTTGGCCTACACTTCAGAGAAGTAGATACCAAACAGGAGAGGACCCAGGACTGTACCCTGTGGTACTCCACTTGTCACTGGTCTGATGTCAAATTTGGAATCCGCTACTTTCACAGTGTGGGTTCTGTCCATGAGCCAGTTGGCAACCTATCTTGTGACATAGGGATTTATACCTAGTTTAGTGAGCTTATCTATAATTCCAGAGTGAGGGATGGTGTCGAAAGCCTTGGCGAGATCTAGATAAGCTGTGTGAACCATTTTACCCTCATCTATGGCTTTGGTGATGGCTTCAAAGAAGTCAATCAGGTTTAGGAGACATGATCTGCCTTTTACAAATCCAAACTGGGTAGGGTCCAGAGTTTGGAGATTACCAGTGTCTTTTTTTGATGAGTTCCACGATGATACGTTCCATGGCCTTGCAGACCAGGCTCGTCAGGCTAATGGGGCGGTAGTTCCCGGGGTCTGTCGTGGCTCCCCCTTTGTGGAGTGGGATAACCATCGCGGTTCTCCATTCAGTGGGTACAAAGCCTGAGGTGAGGCTATGATTGAACATGGTACTTAGGTAGGGTGCCAGTTCATTCTGTATTTTGTGTAGAATGCAGCCTGGGATATTGTCAGGTCCCATAGATGCTGTGTTCTTGGCTTTGGAGAGTGTGTTTTTTACCTGTACAGCCGTGATTATAGGAACTTTGCATTCTTCCGGTATAGAGATGGGCCCTCTAGGGGGTGAGAGGGGGGTAAAGGTAGCACTGAACCTATCTGCTAGGATGTTGGCAATATCAGTTGGTTCTGTATATTTAGTGCCATTGTGCTGTAACTCAGAGCAGATCTGAGTGTTCACATTGAGATTCTTGACATAGCTATAGAATGCTTTGTGGTTGTCTTTAGAGTCAGTGGCAATTTTGTTTTCGTAACTAGCTTTGGAGGATTTTATGAGGGATCTCAGCTTCCTACTGAGGTTGACCAGGGAGTTCCTCCAGTCATGGGATTTTACTCTTTTTTGCAACAGTTTCTCTCTTCTGTTGTAGAGTTTGTTTATGGCAGAGGACCACCAGATTGGCTTCCTTTTTTTGGAGGATAACATCTTGGTTCTATTAGGGATAGCATGATCCATGCACTCGTGTAAGTGCTTATAAAGTGCATTTGTGTAGGATTCGGCAGTCATACCTCTATTGTCCGTCTGCATGGGTGTCATGAAGTTTGTCACTTCTGTCTTAAGAAGTGTGAAGTTGGCTTTGGAGAAGTTTTTTACGAAGGTTTCCCTAATTGGGGGTGGGGGTGGGGGTGGGATGTGGATGTCTAGGCTGATTAGCTTGTGGTCAGATCTGACCAACGAGGAATTGACCTCTGGTGTGGAATACCGGTTTCCCATGTTGGTAATGACCAGGTCTAGGATATTGCTGCCCCTGGTGGGGGTGTGAATAAGTTGATCCAGGGCGCTGGAATTTATGAATTCTAGAAAACGTTGAGCAAAAGAGTTGGTACATGAGTAGTTTTCCCAGTTAATGGTGGGGTAGTTGAAATCACCCATTATTAGGGTGTTGGGTTATACCCTAATACTTTCCAGTGTATCAAGGAATGAGGAGTGTGAATCCTGGGGCATGGTGGGGGGTCTGTAGCAAGCTACAGTTTGGATTGCGGTCTTGCCCAGAGTTAGTTGCGCTTGGATAATCTCGGATGCATTATGCTGTGCAACTAGCCTGGAGGTGTGGATATCCTTAATGAATATGGACACGCCTCCGCCTTTAGTGCTTCTTTCTGGGTTAGGTGGCCGAAAGCTGTGGTATGAATTGAAGCCTGGTAATGCAGGGGTGCTCTCTGGAGCTTTGAACCAGGTCTCTGTCACTGCACAGATGTCAATGTTCTCCATTTTAAAGAGTGCCTTGATTGAGTGCATTTTGAGGTTTAGACTTCTAGCACTGAGTAGCATTACCCTCAGATTTTGCTTGCTTGTACCTGTTACGGTGGTGCATTTGTCATTTGAACCTTGCCTAAAAAAGGCACTATAGGGGTGGCAAGAGCCTTAGCCAGTATCCGGAATCCTAAGGGCGACAGGTGCAGGCCATCCCTGGCAAAGCATCGTGGACTGTCGATCATGCCGTCCCAGGCAGACAAATACTGGATCCCCTTAGAATGACACCAGAAGCTTAGCCAATTGTTGCAGTCAATCATTTTGTCCTTGTACTGTGGTATCATTCTGGGTGATGGCAGGATGCTACTCAGGGTTAGGGTCATACCTGCCTGGGATACAAGATCGGAGAGCTCCTCCCTGTCTCTTTTCATGTAGTCCAGGGAGGTACGTCTCAGGTCATTCATACCAACATGGACAATAAACAATAGCTTCAAGTTCTTCAGAAGCTGTAATCCTCCTGTCAGAATTTCATCTGTTTGGTTAAGAGAGAAGAGACTTCAACATGAGCCGCTCAAACAATAGCAATCTGGATTCTTCTGTTAAAAAGGAAATCCAGTCACTAATATCTAGTATGCAGGATGCATTAATAAAAGGGTCAAAATGAATACTAAAATGGAAAGTTTCAAAAAAAGAATACAGAAAGAAGATGGAACCTTTAGAAATTCTTATGAAACAACAAAGTGAACAAATCAGCAGTATAAAAGGGTTACTTATTGTATTCTCGAAAGCCGACAATGTCGAATCCGATATTGCCGACACGAGAATGGCAAAAATGCAGAACGTCGAATGGGTAAACGGAAATCTCCGTAAGGGGAGATTTCCATTTACTTCAATGTAGTGCGGTCTCGGAGTTGGTATATTTAAGTACCGAGGGGTGTGTGGGTGCTCCCCTGCCTACACCCTTTAGATTTTCTTTTTTTTTTATTTATTTTTTTCTGAACATTCGAAATTTTAATGGTTCGATCATTAAAGGTCGACCTTTAGTGATTTGAACCATTAAACTTTCGATGTTTTAATATAGACCCACATAAAAGAAGCTCTAAATATGAAGGGAGAATAACTGAAGGTGAGTCTCAAACCAAATTCCTTTTTAAAACAAAATAACTGGCTTATAGATAAAGTTGATCTTTTAGAAAATAGACTGAGGCAAAATAATATCAGAATATGGGACATACCCAAAAAATATGAGTGAGAAATTATAATAAACTTCTTAACAACCTGGCTGAATGTTGTGTCTTTTGGCTTTTCCCTGTTAGGGGTCGCCACAGTGGAACTCCGGTCCACTAATGATTGGCAGTAGATTTTTTATGTGCCGAGTTGCCGGCCCTGATGCACAACCTTCAACGAAGGTACGCTAATTCACACATGTCTCCACACAGAAGACACTCTGGCTGAGAATCAAACAGGACAACATCTTACTGTGAGGTGACAACGCTACCGCAGCACCACCACGCAGTAACAACCTGGCTGAATAAAATTCAATTATTACTCTCCTACATAAAGGTGGTAATACCAGTGACATTTCTAACTACTGGCCCATCTCCATACTTTCACCTCTATCTAAAATCCTACAAAAGTCTATCCACTCACAATTGCTTAAACATCTCATTGACAATAATCTGCTAACACCCACCCAAAATAGTTTTCAGCCAGCACACAGTACAACTACAGCCTTACTTTAATTTACTAACACTGTATACAAGGCTCTCAATGCTGATCTACTAACTTCAGTTATACTACTAGATCTATCAAAAGCTTTTGATACAGTGTTCCATCCTAAACTATGATCACAACTTGAGGCCATAAACTGCTACCCACACACTCTAACCTGGTTCCACAGCTATTTTCATAACAGAAAACAGTCTATTAGATGGCAAAACCATCTGATTACCTTATCAACAATACAGTAGTCTCCCAAGGGTCAATTCATGGGCCCCTGCTCTTTAGTGTATTCATCAACAATGTTCACAAAGCATCCCAGCAAAGCATACTTATTCAGTATGCTGATGATTCAACTGTTATCACATCCTCAAACAACTTCCCAGATGTCCTAATGTTAACAGAAAAAAACATTCACTTCTATAGAATCCTGGCTTAATGAGGCTCAATTGCTACTTAATACCCAAAAATCTAAACTTCTACTGTTCTCATCTAAACCTTCAAGTCTAGACTTTAAAATATTCTCTCAAAACAATACTGAAATTGAAATTGTAAAAACATCTAAACTATTTGGTATTATAATTGACGATAAACTCTTATTCGAGAACCATATACGTAATACAATCAAAAAGACCCATTTTAAGCTAGGTAAGCTCTAGAGGCAAAAATTCTGTCTGGACATGTCCACCAAGCTAAAACTGGCTAACTGTCTGCTTCTCCTTTCTCTCTTCTATGCTAGCCTCACTTTCACTAACCTACACTCACAACTCTTAAATAAACTACAATCATGCTACTATAAAATAGCAAAGTTTGTTTCCAATATGACAACACGCATTCATCACTGCCTGGCCATTAAATCCTAAAACTGGTTTGAATTCCCCCACTACCTACATTATACTCAACTAACTCTTACCCATAAATTACTCTACAACCCAAATTACTGCCCTTCACTTCATACTATAATACAGACACACTCCCCAACTCTGATTCTCAGATCCTCTAGTAAACAACTCCTAACCATAACCAAACCGAATAAAAGAGCAGGCCAATGCCTTTATTCACATGCTGTCACCAAATTATGGAATGCTATTAGCCAATTAGACTCTTTAAAAACTTTCAAAAGAGCCCTGAAAAAACACTTTCTTAGTAATCATCTCTGTTGCTGTAGTCACATTACTAAACCACCCTAAGTCTTGTTTCTTAGTCTGTAACTCCTTCTGATTACCTCCTCACTGTATACATTTCTATAAACCAACATGTCTTAGGTTAGCTAACATGCTAAAAGCATTTTTGCACATCAGTTGAATGCTATGTATCGCTTTTTAATTTGTATTATTGTATATATGTAACCTTCTTACTATTTTAATACTGTGTTTTTAATTTTCTGTAACCTTTTTTGGAGCTTTTCTCCCCGGGCCTCCACTGAAAAAGGGTCCTTGGCCCAGTGGACTTTCCCGGTCAACAAATGTCAAATAAATAAATAAATACATAAATGAATATTAAATTTACCTGAAACATTATCTTTTGAAATTAAAAACGCATATGGATCCTTGAGAACATCTTCAAAGAAGGAAACCTCACCACCACATTCAATAATAGCTAAGTTTATGTCCAGAACAAAAGCATGTGTCCATGCACCCTAGAACACCAAAACTATAAATAAAACTGGCTCACTTAGTAAATCCCATGATGCTAAAAGTTCCAAGCAAATCCAAAATGAATGAGCCACCAAAATAGTTTCAAAATGAAGGTTTAAATAAATACAATAAAAATCAGCTTGTGAGCAAACGTAAGTTAAACACTTTCATCCGTATTCCATACTGGACTTCTTCAGAACCATTACTTCATTCAACTATTGTTGCAAGAAAACATTAAGCAAGCTTGAAATTTTCATCTGTAATATATCATTCACTGAATCAGTATTCCTTGATGGCCCTTGGCTTTGAACACTGCATTTCCAAACCTTAACTTCCCAAGAACTAGTATGGTGGCATAGCCATGTGTCTGAGTGCAACTATGCAATATGAAAGCCACTTTAGCAATTCCTAAAAAGGTCAAAAATTTTCTTTCTGAAGGAATTAAAGTATTTGGCTCACTGAAAGATGCATCTACATTATCTTAGAAAAAATAAAATCCTTAACAACACCGAAGAATTGGGTTAGAACACTGCATCCCTCAAGAGGCAGAGTGAGATGAATACATGGAAAGCTGCTTCTAGAGTTAAAAAGCTTAAAAGCATGTTACATTTATTTTCTGACTGCAGGACCTTTATTTTCTGAAATAATAGATTTCCTCTCTAAGTAAATGTTTAATTTAGAGGGTGCAGGCGTGTAAGTCATGAGACTTTTCCCCGTGACCTACTATGGTGAAACTAAATGGCCGTAGCACAGCTTCACAGTAGAGCACTGCATCTGAAAAGCAGAAAAGCTATGGTGTTGTATGCCGGTGAGTAAAGTGGAACATGCAACAATCTGTAAAGAAAGAAATGCAGCTGTATTCTAACAGTAAAGACAGCCACGGCAGAACAGGGATCATCACATGTTCCAGTTTACTTGTCGGTGTACAACACCTTAGCATTTGTGCTTTACAGCCACACTGCTCTACTGTGAAGCAGTGCTGCAGCCTTTTGCTTTCAGCATAGTAGTTCACAGGGAAAAGTCTCACGATCTACATGCCGGGCACCCTAATTTAGGATGTTAAGCTTCAAATTATATGTAAGTATGCATTTATGTTTCAAACTAAAGCATTTTACATAACAGGGAATATAACTATTTAGTCTTACTATATTTATAGTGAAATATTTAATATATTTCATTCAAACTAAACTTATAACAAGATTTCTAAATGTTAAAGAAATATTTCCTGTATGAAATTGACATTAAATTACAGTTAATAGAATTGGTAACTTTAAGCCTATATAACATAAGAAATGTATTTGTTTTATTTTTGCTCAGTATGTGCATTATTAGGTTAAATGAATGTCAGGTCTCAGTAATATGCTAATTAGAATTTTAAAGTGTCAGCAACTGTGTTTTCTTTGTTCTTTCATAACACATTCCTTTCACAGGTCTTTTGTGAAGCATTTAGCACTTAAATTTGAGATCAAAAGAATGATTTAGCTGTGTGGAATTGCTTCCTTCCTGCATCTCGAGCTGTTTTGATGAAACTCTGGGTCCTAGAAGAGTTCAAAGTTCATCACAAATGTTTGTGAAAGCAGGAAGTACCTGAACCATGGCCATGACTATTAGAAGAGATTTCAATTTCTTTTCAAGTGAGTACAAGTAATTAATAACATTTATTTTAAAAAATGTATTCATTTATTTAGAAGTGAAAAATTGGAAACTCAAAGGCTATAGTAATGTTTTACATTGTGCTGTCTCTGACATATAATTTGCTTGCATTTTATTAAATGTTAATAGCTTATGCTGCAGTATTATTAACTTTAACTCTATATATTAATGGGAAAGAGTAAAATTAAATGTTTGTTACTATTAAAATAGGTTAGAGGAATTAAAAAGAATGAGAAACTTACAGAAGAGATTAGCAGCTGCTGTATGTGTTGAGTTGTCATTTTCACATGCTGTAATTAAATACTAATGTCAGGATCTGAAACTCAAACCAGAACAACAGTACAGAATTACTAAATACATATATCTAAATTAGACAGGCATGATTTCTAATATATATATATATATATATATATATATATATATATATATATATATATATATACATAGTTAAGACTGCATATAATATTAGAATAAATAAGAAGAGTAAACATTTTATGAATAATATGCAAATGTACAAGGAAAGAAACATCTATTATGTAATTGTAATACTAATGTGTGTTCCACTTTCTTTATCTGTAAAAGCCAAACAACAAAAAACATTTTGGCATCTCCTTGCAACAGCTAGAAAAATAATTGCAAAAAATTGGAAATCAGATTTAGTTTCTGCATTCAAGGAATTTTTAAATTTTGCGGCAGTGCTATGTAAAACCGAAAAAGACTGGATTAGAATAAGATATGTAAATCATACTAAGACTTCTAATTGTTGGGATAGTCTTGAAATGTTACTATTGTAATACCAAGACATTTAATTTGTTAACTGTATTAAATTACTCTTATGATTTGTATTTCTAGCATTGTGTAACAGTATGTGATATTGAATTTCTTCCTTTCTGTGTATATATTGTATATATGTTAAATCAATGAAAAATTTCTTAAAAAATAATTGATAACATTTGCAGAGTATATCAGTGGCACCAAGATTCGCTCAGGGTCAGGCATATACTCTTGACAGCTGCTTTCTTTAAAACAAAGGAATGGGAAAAAGAGGCTGTGCATGGATGGATGGATGGATGGATAAATAGATGGATGGATTGATGGTTAGTTACACAGAGCAGAAAACTAAAAATAATACAATGGAAAAAATTCAAGGTTAACTTTGTGAAGGAGTGGTCCCAGTTAAGACATTTGTTTTATGAGGCAGGTTTTATTACCATACTTTTGTATCCAGCAGTTTTAATAGTTAAGGCTGAGGATGCTTCCTGACAAATCAAGGACAAAGCAGTTGTGTGGGCTTTCTTAACAGAAAAAAACACAAACTTATTAATGCTTCATAGGAGGTTTGAATCATATACGGAGGATTAAGAAGATGGAGTGGGAGGCTAAAATACAAAAAAAAGAAGAATCTGGTAGAGGCAGTGAAAACAAAACACAGGTGACATAAGTTATACAACAGAGAAAAGCAGACACCCAACTAATGTTAACAAATAAAAAGCTTCCTGTGCTGAAGTAATCAGCAGACCAAAAGAGGGGCAAGGGAGACCATCTATGGCAGAGCTAGAGGTTGTACAAGATGAGGATAGGCAGAGAAACAGAAGATATAAGAAAACTTAAAGTGACTTAGATTCAGTAGATGAATACTGTTGGTCAAAGGAAAAGCCTAAAAAAATTAGACCATGGTAGAGCTCCACATAAGCCAAGAGAATGTACAGGAAAGCATTTATCCAAGCATTGCCAGCCATTAATCATCTGGACAAGTGTGTTAATAGGTATATATGACAATGCTTAGAACATGCATATGGTAAGCATGAGACTGTGACATTATATATAAACTACATCAGTTTTATGAGGCTGTATCAGATGGGCATTGAACGTTGGACAATCTCTATTTGACTGAGTAGAGGCATCTTTATTGCTTGTAAGCATGGACATCCATTTTTTAACTTTCTGGTAGATATGACTGGCTGAAGTATGTGAAGTATGACACTGTATTTCTGATGGACAGAATGAACCAATAAGTATGACTGATTTAATTATGACAATCTTAATTCCCACTGAACTTTATAAACCTAACATTTTCAGCATGCTGAAAAGTGTTTTACAGTTCTGCTTAAATTGTTAATGAATGTTAAGAATTGTTTTAAAATATGTTTTCAATTTTTATGAATATTTCATAAAAGAGGTCATACACATTGCAGGAAAATGAATAAATACATAAATAAATAATGCATGCCTGCCTTGTTTTCCTTCTGCAATGGCAAGGCCTGATAATGCAAGTTCTAACATGTCAAAAATTAACATTGAATTATAGTTTAAAAAATGAATTCCAAAATTTGCTGTTACACCTTTAAAGTATTACACCCCTCCAAACACACCCTTGCTACTTTTATGTACTATCTCTGAGATCATTATACCTTGGAGTAATAGGAATATCTGAAACAGAACAATCTCAGAATTATTAAATATTATTATACATATTCCTTTGAATCGTTGCTATTCCAAGGATATCATTTATGATCCTCAGACTTTGAACAGGCACCAAATTACCTTACACAGAGTCATACTCATACAGACCCAGTGGTTGTGCTAAGCTAGAGAAGGGTATTTCAGCAACTGATGCTAGTTAGGATTACATAAGAGCTCTACAGCAGTGGTTTGCCAAATCAGACACCCATTGATTTATCCACGGATTTTGGTTATCTTAGCCCGGGTTACACTATTGCTAATATCTTCCATTTGGCCATCAATAAAAATAGGTAGCATCAGTTTGCTTTGCCACTGTTGTCCTGAATAAGTCTGTATATGCAGCAATTTTTGCTTAGTACCTGTATGCATATTCTTTAAAATAGGTTTATTGTGCATTTTCCTCTTTGCATTTGTTTACTTTACATATTTTGAATAATTGGTTCAAACTGTTCTTATATAACAGATGTCTGGATAGATCACTCATCTGAAGACTGTGTGCAATTTGAAAATTTCACGACCATTGCATATGAAATGGAGAAACAGAATATCACTCTGTGTTGTGAGATGGTGTGCCTGAGTGCTAAAGGGCTCATTTAACCATGTATGTGTTGTGTTCTAATAAGTTTAAAATTAGGAGGATAGAGTTATATGGGCTTTAAGAGTAAGTATATTCTAAAGTTGGGCTTCTTATCTTTAGGACATAAATGCCCTCTTAGTGTACTACAAAATTACTCTTATCCCGTTTTTCTTTCTTTCATGTGTTTAAGGTGTCTGCACCCGCAGCAAGAGAAACAGAAATGTATGGCATTTGTCACTTAACACTGTCAGGGTGCTCTCATATTTTTCTGAAGCTTTTTTTATTTTTATATTTATTATTCTAATTTCAAGTATATAGTAGTGTATATAATTATAATGGCCTTATTTAGGATATGTTATGTATAATTAATTTCATGAATGGTTCAAGCAAATAGGTTTGTGTGTGTTTGTGTGTGTGTGTGTGTGTGTGTGTGTGTGTGTGTGTGTGTGTGTGTGTGTGTGTGTGTGTGTGTATATATATATATATATATATATATATGTATATTTAAGCAATATATAAGCAATGTGTATATGATTATTAGGATTTATGCATTGAATTTGTGTGTGTAGATGTATGACTTTTCATGAAGGTTTGCTTTTAATAGTGTAGAAACAGGAAGGAAATGATGTCATTTTACAAGTGTAGTTAAGGGTGGGGTTGTATGAAATGAGTATTCTGATGACGTTTCTAATAGGAAACAAAAGCGCTTAATTAAAGGATCTGTGGTGTGGATTCCTGGCTCCTACTGTCTTATTATTGTTTGAGTGGACTTGGTTTTATTTGTTTGGAGCAGACAGGTTTATTTGTGTTGTGCAATTTCCAACTCTCTACTGAGTTTCCTATTTTATGTTTTTTTCTTGTTCTCCTTTCCTTGTTGTTTGTTATAGTATACCATATTGTGTTTGGCCCTTTGAGGATAGTGTATATGTTGTGGATTGCTATGCACCATAGAACTCTGGGCACCTTTGTTATGGGTGGATTTTTTGTAATGTTGTGAATTGTTTATTTGCTTCTACTACTTTCATTGCATGTGTCATGATATTGGTAAGGGTATTTGATAATTATCCTAATATAAAAGCTAGAAAGGCTCTTAGACCCTTTTGCATCCTTAGCATCATATTAAATGTGAAAGGTCTTACCGTGTTAGTTAAGGCAAAGACTGTGTGTAACTTATTATTAAAAAGAATATTAAACTGGATTTTCTGCAAGAAATGGAATAAAAGACCAATTGTTTTTGACTTCCTCAAAAATGGTGGCACAGGAACATTTTGCTTAGTAGTGCATATTCTTCTAAGATAGGGGTTTCAACCCTGGTGTATAAATCACTAAAATGGAAGATGCTTCATTCCTAAATTGGAAAACAGGGTAAATTGGTATTTGCTGAAGTAGATGCATGTAAGGGCATGATATGAGTAGTTGTTTTTTTAGGGTCTATATCAGTTCACCGAAACGGCTGAAGTTCGAACACCATATGTTCGAACTTCTAACCATGAAGTACAAAAACATCGAAGTCTTAGAACAGCGATTTTTTGCCCTGGGAAAAAAAAATCGCTTTTCCAAGAAACACACACACAACACAAGCACACCAAAAAAACAACAATCCACACACAAACACTTAAAATCCTACATCTAACCCTACACTAAACTGTACATACACTACTATCTATCCACTTACCTTAATCCAAACCCTAACCCTAAGGTCCGTCACTATCACATACTCAGCTATCCCGCCCTAACCCTAAAGTCTGTCACTATCGCACACCCACCTCACCCGCGCTCTAACCCTAACTCACCTAACCCGCACCCTAACCCTAACGTCCACACAATTGCACACTTACCTGAACCCGACCTATAACTTCCCACCACAGTCCTGATAATCACAAAGCCACAGAAACAACCCACTGAATTCTTTCCCTGGGAAAGAATTCAATGTTCTGCGGCTTCGCGATAATCAGTGTTCGAACTTCACAGTTCGAACATCTGGTGTTCAATCATAAGCCATTTCGACGGACTAATATAGACCCTTTTTTTATGGTCACAATGAAGCCAGTTTCTTCCTGCTGTGTATTGATGACTTACTTATGTGAATGTAAGCAGATGGGGACACTCCTTTTATTGTATGAGGGGGGAGTAAATACCATCTTATATCTTTGATTAAATTGACTGCCCTCCTAGTTCTAATAGATATTTTTGCACGACATCTATACTTTTAAATGTTTTTGTTAAGATGGATCTAGTTGATTAATTTCATCTGTTCAAGCCAGACTTTCCTGACTTCCCATATTTTAGTTACGTTAAGAATATTGTCAGTAGACTAGATATGATCTGTATTTCTAGATCCTTCTCCTTATATATTCTTGATGCTCAAATAATTTCCAGCCCTTCCTCAGACCATAGCTTTTGTTGTTGATCCTGGTATAGACACAAAAAAAAGTTTTTGTAAGGGTATTTAGAGATTTTACCCACTGGTGATAATTGATTGATATCATAGTTAGAGATTTGAACCACCATGGATAACAGATTCATAAAGGAATGAGACTTCTGACAGGTGAGTAGCTGGCTTCTGGAATTCTCAGTGACTTTTTGGTGTGGCCCCAGGTATGAGATGGTTGCAATCCACAACATGAGTTGCAGTTAGAGAGACATAAGTTCAATATAACTGCTTAGGATGCCAAAGGCTCTTTTTGGATCAGATCAATGAGAAAAAAATTAGAACTTAAAGCCTGGATGATTAATAAAGTTCATCAGAAATTGAAAACATATATTTTATTTATTGATCAAAGTGCTTGACATCTGCCAAAGATATTGCCTCCAGGTGTGAGTAGATGACTCAGGATTAAGCCATTAATAGTCTGGTGGACAACCAGGGGCATATTGCACCTGATCAGGTCAAGAGTAATCAAATTATGTACCAAAAGTATAGTAATGCATATAACCAGTCAATGAATGCTTTAAGGTCAGGGTATGTTTTTTTTCTGACAAGTAAGTCTCTACATTTCTTTTTTTTTAAACAAGAAGCACTTTTTTAAATTATCACTTATGGCATAGGTAATCATACATTTATATAAATGAAAACAAACTATATTGGCATAGTCTTGGAAGTATTTTACATCACAGACTGTATTGACATAATTTTAGTTGCAAGCATTATACATCACCTATAATCTACCCAATCACCGTCAGTCAAGCATTACATAGCTCATTCAGATCCTGCCTTCATTTAAACTTCATTCCCCCCTTTATGTATTGGTCCCACAATACCCATTTTTTTTCCTGTGCAGTTTGCTCCTACCCTTTTCTAAAGATCTCAGTTCCAATTTTTTTTTCTCTGTTACTGTATTCACTACTTCTAGTACAGTTGGTTTAGACTTTGATTTCCATTTCCTAGTTACTGCTTGATTTGGGCAGCCACCATAATTAGACTCAGCAGGCCTTACTATGTTTAGGCAACTCTGATTCTGTATTATAGCTATGAAAAATCATTTCCCTAGTTACACCAATTTTCTCACTCAGTATCTCTGACAGAGTAGTCTGCAGGGAATCTTTAAAGTCTGCCAGCTCATTACACTCACATAAAATATGTTCCCAATTACCTGTTTCTCCCCATCACACCTACAACATTTGCTGTCTACCTGAGGAAAATTTTTCTTGAGTCTACTTGTGGTATAAAAATATCTATGTAAATATTTCCAAGCAAAAATCCTAAATCTTCTAGATTTTGTTGCATATTTGTGAGGCCACCAACAGAAAGAGTAAACCCGCAGTAGTGGTGTTGTAGTAGCGTTGTTGCCTCACAGTAAGACGTCGAGTTCGATTCTCAGCTAGAGCGTCTTCTGTGTGGAGGCATGCGTGAATGGGCATACCTTCGTTGAAGGTTGTGCGTCAGGGCTGGTAACTTGGCACGTAAAAATCCCCTACTAAACATTAGCAGACTGGAGTTTCACTGTGGCGACCCCTAACCGGGATAAGCCAAAAGACACAACAACAACAACAACCAACAGAAAGAGAAATGCAGGAGAAAGTGGAGAACAAGATAACAAGCACAAAGGATAAGAAGGGATGGGAGGGGAGGAGGTAGAAGCATATAACCTCCATTGTTTCTTTGTGAATTGCTTATCAAGTCTCTCTTCCCAATCCTTTCTAACCACCTCTCACTGATTCTTATAGTTATCATGCAATATTTTATATGCTTTACTAATTGTTCCTTATATAACAGCAGATTTTGTTCTAGATTCTACTAAAAAACTATCAGTGCTGGTCTTTCATTTAGGCCCCTCCTGTATCTTTCTCTTTGCCTATACTCTGATATCAATCCTTGATAGGGAAGGCAATCTCTAAACTGCAGTCCAAATAAATTCTTGGCATCATCCCATTCTATTACCTTTCCCTGTCTAGTTATTTGCTGCCAATGCCTTGGTTCCTTTGCCAGTTTTCCCCAATAAATTTCAGCACCATCTTGCCTATTGTCTGTATCCCTAATTTCAGTCAACCCTATTGACAGAATCTCCTTTTTCCATTCCCATGTTGGCTTAGCTTAGAATACTTTCTGAATATAATATTCTGTATGATTATTGTTATTCTTCTTAAATGCCTGCATCCAAAAATCCAGTCTCTCCTTGTTTCTTGAGCTTCCCCTGTTTCAAGATCATCCCTTTCCACTTTGAATTATATATTTCTGCTTGTGCTATGTGTCACTCTTCTTTTGTGCATTAAGAAGATGTTGAAACTTGGGTGTTCATTTAAGTAGGTTATTGTATACAAATACATTAGGATGGATGGCAGGAACTTTGAACTTAAATGAACTATCTAACTAACTGACTCACTGCATACTCACATGCTCACCCTCTGGCTGCTCACTCAAAATGGCACTCTTGCTTGTATGTGCTCAGTACTCGTATGCGTGTGCTGACTCACCTGAAAGCTTCTTAAAAGTATATCATATACACTGATCTACATCCTCCCTCTTTACTGAGCTGTCTCATACAAACAATGACATTTCAATAGGCATCCAATTTATACAGACACTAATAAAAGAAAACAACAGTCAGGTTGCTCTACATCTGGAACTAGGTTTCCAGGTGCAACCTGATCTCATGACATTAAAGTTAGGACTGGGTTTAGCAACAGGGAAAGTCACTGGGGAATGTTCTGCTTGAGGAATCTCAGTGATTTAGAGAACAAAAACACCTTCAGTGATCACTGTACACAAGCTACAGGAATTCACACTACCCACACCACTACAAGCCAATTAGTATTTGCCAACCAATTAATATGTGGTGTGGATATACCACCACTGCCAAAAAATTAATATGTGATGCCCGTGCACTGGCCCAGCAATCAAGAACCTCAATCCTCACCACTAACACTAGTGAGGGGTGTCCATATAGGGAAAGGATAATAAATACACACACAGTAAAGTACAGTTTCCCTTAAGAGCACACAAAGATCACAGTCAGTCTGGGGCTGGTCTCTCCCTTTCTCTCCAGATCCCCAATGAGACTCCCCACTGGCAGAGCTATAGGGTCCAGATCTCAGCCTAGTGGGCAACCTAAAACCTCCAAAACCCTCTCTGTCCAACCAGTCCTTCATGTCCCTGCCCAGGTAGCTGACACATACACACTTTGAGATAAGAGTTATATACAACCACACAGGCACTACTGGGGAAGGCTGGCACAGGTTCTCCAGCTGTGCCACATTTACCCAGACTATACAGTAGTACCACTTGCCACCACCCACTAATATTTATCAGCTACTAAAAGGCCCTTATGAAAGACTGTCCACTTATTACTGTGCAATATTATTATCCAATTGGTAAGTGAGACTGAACAGCAAAGCTTATGGGAGTGACTTGGACAGTAACACTATATACATGCATTGTGCTATACAGCTTAAAATATCTCTACACAAAGCAGCCACAGTTGAGAGGTTTGAAAATATTTAATAATAAATAATAAAAACACAAGGCAATACTTTTTACTACACAGTGCTATTCAATAGTTCAGAGATCACAGAGAAATACTTAAAATAATACAGTAGAAAAGTTCTGGCATAACAGAAAAAAGACTAATCTAATCTTCCTAGGTCCTAGCTATATCTAAGAGAAAACACAGTTCTAAAATAAACTTATATATAGAGCAAGACAGTGCTGGTGCTCTTGGATGTTCTCAAGACAAATGTCAAATGCTCTCATTCCTTCTGTCCTTAAATTGATAACACAGTATCACTGAGTCATTTCAGATTACATCATTTCTTTCTGGTTTCCAAGCTAACAAACTCTCAGAGGTTAATAGCCCTTTTGATCTTGCAGCTGGTCAGGAAGCCAGAGCAATGAAAGAAATTATATATGTAAATTCTAGCCATTAACCAGGCAGAATGCCCCCCGCTAGACATTTCGGCTCCAAGTTTTAGATCAAAACATTTCACAATTATTGACTTATCAGCTTTCTTACTGCAGAGTGCACTGTTGTTACATTTTTGAAGTCCAATATTTAATAGCATTTTCTTCCATTTAAGAGAACAAGCCTGTGGCTTATATCAATATTTACAAATGACAGAATTATCTACAAAATTCTATCTAGCTAGGCTGGCAGCCTTCACTTATCTTCACACCCCACAACCCCCCCCCCCCAGAGAACTCAAGCTAGTTTTTCAAGTGACCCTTGAGAAATGTTGCTTGAGATGGTTAGGTCTATCTGAGTCTACCTTACCCCATTCCCTGTCTTGAAAGCCCATCTGCACTGGCATTGCTAATCCCATTGCGGTGCTGCACTAACATATATGTATGCAACCATAGGCTCTATCTGAGCAACTCGGCATTTTGCTGACTGGCTGTGTTTAACCATGTTAGGAGATTGTGATCTGTAATTACAGTGAATTTTCTTCCATATAGATAAGGCTGAAGTTTCTGCAGTGCCCACACTATGGCTAGACATTTCTTTTCTACAGTTGCATAGCATTCCAGCCTGGGTTGGAGCCTACGACTGAGATAAACCACTGGGTGCTCTTCTCCCTCTGAAGAAATCTGGCTAGGTACAGCCCCTACCCCATGGTTAAAAGCATCCACCTGCACAAAAATTTCTTAGCTGTAATCTAGACTGGCTAACACAGGGAGTCCTCCCAAAGCTTCTTTAAGCTTCTGGAATGCCTGCTTACATGCTAGGATCCACACTACCTTATCTGGCCTGTTTTTCCTTGTCAGGTTTGTGAGGGGAGCAGCTATGGTACTATAACTGGGGATGAACTTCCTGTAGTGCCCTGCTGTCCCTAAGAATACCCTCACCTGCTTTTTGGTAACAGGTGCAGGCCATGTCTGTATGGCTTCCACTTTGGCAGGTTCTGGCCTGATCTTACCACTCTCCACTCTATGTCCCAGGTAGGAGACCTCTGCCATACCCACCTGACATTTGCTTGGCTTAATTGTCAGCCCTGCCCTCTGTAGTCTGCCCAGCACCTCACTGACATGTTGAAGGTGCTGTTGCCAGGAATGGCTGTAGATGGCAATATCATCTAGGTAAGCAAGGGAAAACCCTTATGTGCCTGCTAGGATATGATTTACCAGCCCCTGGAAGGTTGCTGGGGCATTTTTCATCCCAAAGGGCATCTTTGTGAACTCATACAAGCCAAAAGGAGTCACAAAGGCTGACCTCTCTCTAGCACTGGGAGTCAAAGGCACCTGCCAGTAACCCTTGGTAAGATCAATGGTGGTAAGATACTTAGCCCCACCCAGCTGCTCTAGGGCCTTATCTGTCCTAGGCATGGGGTAAGCATCTGACTCTGTGTGACTATTTAATTTCCTGTAGTCCACACAGAACCTGGTGCTGCCATCCTTTTATTGCATCAACACCACTGGGGAGGCCCAGGGACTGCCAGACTCTTGAATTACTCCTAGTTCCAACATCTCCTGTATCTCCTGCCTCAGAGTCTGTTTGACTCTCTCAGGCACCCTATAAGGGGCCTGCTTAATAGGCCTTTGGGGTTCTGTATCCACCTGGTGCTGCACCAGGTGGTTGCACCCTGGTTTCCCATTGAACATGTCCCTAAACTCCTGTAACACTGCTCAGATTTCTTGAACCTGGGTAGGATATAGCTGCTGAGACATTGTTACCCCTTCCACTGAGGTGTCAGTCCGAGCCTCACTGAGGAGATCAGTCACCAGATCTCCCTCAGAATCCTCCTGCAATCCACTGCAAATGCTCAGCACAAGGGCCTCCCTATCATGGTAAGGTTTTATCATGTTAACTTGGTACAATTTGTGCCCCTGTGTCCTGCCTAGCAGTTCCACCATGTAGTTAACATCACTTACCTTTCTTACCACCTTGTAGGGTCCCTTGTTGTGTCTGGCAGGAATGCGAACCATTACCTGATGCCCTACAGCATACTCTGTAGCTCGAACATTCCTGTCATACCAGACCTTTTTCTGCTGCTGGGCTTCTGCCAGGTTCTCCTGGGCCAAGCCCATGAGTTCCCTGAGCCTTGTCCTAAGGTTTAGGACATATGCCATAACAGACACTTTAGGAGATTCACACTCACCTTCCCATTCATTTCAAATTAAATCTAAAGTTCCCCTCACCTAAGAATGATTTGATTATGATCTACCAACTGCCTCCCTCTACTCAGTCCATAATAAAAACAAAATTCAAACAACTATAAATTCTCTCTCCATAGAGTCATATTCTCCTCCTCCTCTCTCCCCAGCTGTAGCACAACTACATCACCCTGCAAACAGCCAGTTGTCTACCAGTAACAGCTTGGTCCATCCATTATCCACTCTTACCTTCAAGATCCTAAATAGCAGATTCTACACCCGCCCACCCCCACTTTAGAAACAGGTTGCAAATAACACTCTTTACCCTATACTCTTATGAGTCATCAAAATAATACTATTAATTTAATAAAGACTAAAATTTGGAGTCATTGCTGCAGAATGAAAAAAAAAAACTTTAGCAAAATTGTACCTTTTAATTGGAATCACCTCCTCGCAGAACTCAGGCAAATTATAGAATACTCACCTTTCAGGAAAATGATGGACTATCCTAAAGACCCATTCAAGTGTTCCTGTTTTCAAGACAAAGGGTAGTAAAGGGGTTAGTGCTCTCCCGCAACAAAATATGAACTTCCTGAAAGGGTAATTCACTCTGAAAAGCACACTACAAAGAACCAAAAGAGAGTGAAAAATAAGTGCTGGCAGTTCTAGGTCCACGTACAAGGTTTTAATACCCACACCACAAAAAATGATACAAATAAAAAAAAAAAAGATTAAGCACTTTCATCCCACTTAGGGGACTTCATCAGAATGCCCTCAAAAATTTCACTTAATTTATATCTAAAACAATCATCTCCTTACATAATGTAATACGTAATCCATACAGTTTAAAGGGACATACTCATAAAATGTGGTGAACCCACATCTAACAGTTCCTAAAAATCATACACATCAAATATATCTATAAATCCCTCACTCAGGTTCTTACTCTCTTTTGGCTCATTATGGTGTGCCTCTCCCCAACAAATACCCTACTCCTGTCTTTAATTAAGCATTAGAATTTCTAAGCTCACAAGAACCTTCAAAGCAGCACCACTGTAAATATTTAAAAAGTCTTAATCCCCTCTTCTAACTGCATTATAAGACACGCTTTACTAGTAGTAGTCTTAAATAATACCCCCTCTTCTGTACAATTCAATTAATAGTCTTACTGATCTATTAAGATACACTGTTCTAAAAATTAAACAGCAAAATTAAGGCAGAATCCCATACTAATCTGAAAGTATGGTTGACTATCACCCTGGTTGCTACATGTACATAAAGTCACATAGCAATAATTTTCTTGGGTGGTGAAAGCCAGGGTACCTTTTTGGCTAAGCTTATATAGGCCCTAGGGCCAATAGCCTAGTACCTACCTATGAACCTATAGCAAAAGACAGATGTTAATTGTCATTGGAAAACCTCTTGCAGGAAAAATGATGAAATGTTATTGAGTATTGCCCTTTACATATCTGTATCATTCTGTGCAGTCACCAGATCATTCTGCGCAGTCTCTGAAACAAAAATACCTCATATTGATGTGCTCCTCATCGTACAATGTTTTTATGTTAAACTATTATGTTCTTGGTTTTCTCTGTATAACTCTATGAGTTCACTGACACTGATGTAATTATCATGCTGTAATGTGTGTAACTGTAAGAAAAGGTCACTGAAATTGAGGTAGTTGCCATGCTTTAATATGCCGTGTTGTAAAAATGTGTGCTTTGGCACCTTGTCACGGCTGAAAAGGGTCATAGGACCAGTTCATTTACCTGGTAAACAAAGTTTGATAAATAAACAAGCAAACAGATATGCAGAGTAGATAAATAAACAAATATGTATACTCTCAGCTTGTTCATGTACCACATTTCAAATACTACGTCTGTAACCACACGTGGCACTGTTGGAGGCGGTGAGTTCTTGAAAGACCCGGCTGATAAAGATGAGCAGAGTCCCTAATAATCAGGTTGCCCAAATGCCCCACATTCCAGTTCCTCTTCAGTGTGAGAGCAACCGCTGAAGAAGGAAAGGAACATGAAGGATCATATATGCATTCAAAAACAAGAGAAAGAAAGCAGCAGTTTCATATGTTTTTGTAAGTTCTCCTCTGAAGACTTATGTAATAACAAATTAAGGCTGGTGGATAATTTCATTCTGATATATGAATACATTTCATAAAACAGAACAAAACTATTTGGAGTTTAACTGCAGGCAAGTTGGGAGTCATACATTTTCTTAACAAAGCAAGTGTGACAAATCTAAGAAAATGAATTCCTGAAAGACCTGAGACCATGCATCAATCTGAACAATATCTAATACAAAGTGCTATGTAGGTCCATTGTATAGCTTGTCTATATTCTTACCAAATGGAGTGGCACTTCAGGAATTTAAAACTGCAAAGTAAATCCGAGTGAAAACTCCTATCTAATATCATTTTCATCTCATACATTCACTTTCAGAAGAAAATGTCCATATAACATGAGAAAAGCCTTTCCTGGGGATTTAATAAACTCTGTGTAGGCTTAGCGAGAAGCCTACATGGAGTTTGCATGTTATCGGGATGAGCAGCAGTGCTAATTGCATATGCATGCCACACATCACGCTTACATGAATACAAGCAAGGTTTCATGGCCTGCAACAGTGTTGCCAGCCAGGAAACTGTGAAAAGCAGCACAAGCACCTGCAGACGTGCTGACATGTTTACCAACGGGCAAACTAGTTCTGCGTGATTGCACAGACAGCCACGCTGACTACCATGGCTTAATATGAGGATATGCATAAAGTTCTAACATATTATAAAAAAGTGTAGTCAGTACTGAGTACTATGCAAACCTGTTTTAGGCATACAGAATAAACATTTTGGTGGTGATCAGCATGAGTACATAGACTGCATTACAAATAATTGTTCTGCAGAAGTGTGTATATTGAAAAAGGCCACATAGATGATATGCAGGAATAAACACAGGGAAGAGGTCAAGTGAAACATGATAATATACAGTAGATGAGGGCATGTCAATGTATGTACACCACAAAGACAAGACAGTTGTAGTATGGACAGTAATTACATATCTACGTAATACAGTTTGTACTGCTGTTTACACCTCCTATGTGGGTATAGTCATATCATAATGCAGTTATTGTATATTATGTGACTGTCACACAAGGTGACATATCAATGGAGAAGATTTCTTGTGATATAAGCATCCTGAACTGATCACTGGAAAAGACATTTATCAAGGACGGGATATACACTAAGAGGTATGTGCATACTGTGAAGATATGCAAAATTAGTTGCTTGAATCTAAATGTAATGTCAGCATAGGTCTCAGCCGGTCAGCAGCCATAGCAGCAGGCTCATGGACAACAGTAGACGAAAGCACGTACAATCATGGATGATATAAGAATAATAACACCACACATCTGCATCACTGATATTAAATATGTGATTGTGAGTTAGTATACATGTTCTGCATGAACACAGTTATACAACCATAATGATTTGTCAATAATCTGTAAGGGGAATCAAGCACACCTTCCTGAAAAAATAACACCCTTTGGAGGTGGTAAGAGGGACACTGGTACACCTGTAGCTTAAATTACAATTAGTCCTGGCTAGTTGACAGGTTTTCATGACATATATATTTTTTAATCCATACTTGCCCAAATGTAACACATGCCAACAATGTTGTCAATTAGCTATGTATGTACTGGGTGCATCTCAGGAAAATGCATCACACATGCATCTTGTATAACACTTTCAAGGAAATTCTGCCGTGCCAACTCCTAATGTTTATGCAGCAAAATGAATACTTAGGTATGTCCGATAAGTTGTGTGGGAACTCTTTGTGGCAAAATTGATACACTTGAGTAAATCATCCCTGGAAGATGTGTTGGGAGGTACATGAAAAAGGGTATACTGTACTCAATTATTGGTGTGATGTGGGCTGAGAACAATGGGACTATAATGTCCTTTGACATGGATATCTTACAGATACTTGGGAGTTGTGCTATATACAAGGCATTAGTCACCACTGTGGGCACATGCTGGTGGACGTTCCGCAGACCCTAGTACACAGGTCACATACCACTTGGTCTACTCATAGAGGTGTGTTGTCTATAGTGTAATTAGATTGTGTATTTGCTGTCATAATAGAACTAATTTTCCCTTGATGTTTGTTCATATACCATGTCTCCATGGCTCTGGCAGCAATCTTTTGTGTTTGTTAATACTGTCTGCATTGTACCAATACAAATGTTGGATTCAATGATTGTCCACAATTTGCAGCCCTCCACAAAGCTGGTTAGACAAAGGATGTGTAAGTTAGTCTTGACTTCTAACACTTAAATAATGAACAGGAAAGGGCCTAGTAAAGAATCCTGAGGTGCAGACCTGGTCAATGGACTCTAGATAGAAGTGACCACACACTTTGACATTATCTGTCATGTATGTGATCCATTTGTTTAACCACTTGGTGATGTAGGTGTTTATGCCCACTTGAGACAGTGTTTCTATAATACCTGTGTGTGGTTTTATGTCAAATGACTTGGCCAGATAAGGTTACGCAGGATGAGAGTGTTTCCTCATGCATGCCCTTGGTGACCTTCTTGAAGACATCAAACAGATGCAACGGACATGATGTACCCTTAACAAACCAAACATGGGTGTGGTACACTGTCGGGAGATTACCTGTGTCCTTTTTGATAAAGTCCATGATAACTCATTGGTTTGCCTCACAGATGAGTGAGGCATATGGGTGTATAACTCCATGCATCAGGTGATGGTCCCACTGGTCAGATGAATGACTTGCTGTGCACCCTTCTACGAAAACATTGGCTGTATGGAGGATGTGTTGAAGTAGGGATCCAACTGTGTCTGCTAGGTCAGGTTTTAAGTCATGCTATAGGCAATCTGGGAAGTTGTCAGGATCCATTGATTCTGTGCTATTAGCTGTAAAATGTGCATAGATGAGCTGCTGTCCTGCTCTCCTGAGGAGAAAAATTGAGTAATGTTTGCATGTATACTTTGGCTGATGGCCAGTGGTGACAGGGGTGTAAAGTGTGAGACGAATAGCTGATGCCACCAACAAACAGCTCTGTGTTTAGTTGTGTATTCTCTCTATATGTCACATTTAATGAAATACAAGAATTGTGAAAACAACTCCAAATACGGCCTTGATTATGCATCACATGCCACACACTGGTACTGTTCACACAGTCATACAACTCTACCAATGTCACATAATTACATCAATTGCACAACATATGCCTATATGTATTTCACGGGAAAGCTGTGCCATTTAGAACACATTACAAATGAGTTGTTTGTGGCTCATGCAGAACATTTCTTGACATGAATGCTACAAGTCACACAATGGTACAGGTACGACTGCACAAGTCTGACTTTTACAATGGTGCTGCTGAACACATCAATAATCCTTGGGAAAAGCAACACAACTCCACATACAATGCATTCCACAAGGTTTCAATTGAATCAAAATGTGATATTCCTGTTTATACCACAGCATTACATCATATGCATGAAACATTAAATATGTGTCCATGTAATCAATATGGATTTATATTGCTGTCTGGCACACAGCATTTCTTGATGGAAGATAGACACATGCACATCTATGCCATACTGGAAGTGTCTCTGTGATGGTGGAATGAGAACTGTGTAGAATGTTCATCTGCTCCACTACAACAACACGTCTTAACAAACCAATAATATAAATAAAAGTTTATCATACTGTACCCTGTTAACAGTTCTCAGGAGACATATTACTACAGCTTGTAACTCAAACAAAGAACATGTGTCTGTGCAGCCCCAAAAGACCAAACAAGCTCAAAAAGTATGTCCCACATAGTGAATCACCATAAATACCAATAAATGTGTAATTGAACGGACCACCAAAATTACTATCAAAATTAAAGTTTTAATAATGGTACACCAGTAAATCACATATAGGTTGAGCACTTTTGTCCCTATTACTTAAAGGACTTCTTCGGAACAATTACGTCATTTAAATTAATTATTTAAATAGTAAAACCTATTGATCATGTGACTAAAATTAATGACATTTAAAAATAAAAAACCTTTTGATTTCCATTAATTTTTACAAATACATAATGTAAAAAACTTGAAAACCATAAAAACCTAAATAACTCAAACACTCATCTTTGAAAAATGTTGTACACCATTAAAAAAAAAACATGATCTAGTACTCACCATAACATTAGAGTTTCGTGGCTTTAACTTGAGTACTGCTGGGAGTAAGGAAACATGTTCATTTAAACCAGATAAATTTAAGGCATTTAATTACAATTGCCATTTAAGTTCTCTGTTTTCTAAAAATGTTCACGTCTCCTCCCCTTACATTCATTTGGGTAATTTCCAATATGTCAAAGACATTTTTTTTTGTAGTTAGAACATACAACAGTGTGTGTGAACAAAAAGCTGTTAGCATTTTTCTTGGAAATATCGTAGTAATGTTCATAGATACATTTACAAAAACTATGTTCAGTTTTCCCAACATAGAAATTTTTGCATCCAGAACACAAAGCAACATAAACAACACCTTTAGTAGAACAATTTCCTTTGTTTAAATGGATCATTGGGACCCTATACATAAAATAGTCATCGTCTAAAATATACACAGACTGTTTGCAAGCTCTACATTTACATGTTCCTGTGGTCCTATTAAACTTGTAGGAGTTTGCTGGGTACTCAAATATATGTTTGAGATTTTTACCTGTTTTATATGCAAATAGTGGGATGGGTCCCACTATGTAGTGTACACTTGGATCAGTTTTCAACAAATTGCAATTATTAGAAACAATGTTTGTTAGTGCCTATGCAGAACTATCATATGTCAAAACCAGTGCTTTATTATAACTAGTTCTGTTATCAGTTCTAGATGTCTGTAAATCATTACTAATACCAGTTGCAAGGAGAGGGGTAAACATAGACCCTAACCCTTTTATAATCTCAGCATGTACTTCTTGTATTCAATTGTAGAGGTAACCTCTTTCTAAAAACATGCTGGCCATCTTGTTACATTCCCCTAAAATAACTCTATGTTTGAGCACATTCTAGCTGCCCTCACTAGTTGCCCTTTAAAAACACTTTTTTACTGTTATGTGGGTGGCAGCTAATAAAATGCAAATAAGTATTAGAAAAAGTATCCAAATGAAAGAATAACCAGTCAGTATGGCAGAATTCAATAAAATCACAGTTCCAAGGTTTAATAAAACAGCATACAAATGTTAAAAAGAAATAGGAAAAAGACAAGCAATTTCATATGTATCCAGAGGCTTCTTCGGATCTAATAAAACAAGCACAGAATGCTGCTTAAATACACAAAGCTTCAGAACTACCTCTTAAGGTTATGTGGCCTAAGCAGTGTTCTTAAAGGAATATAGCCATTCAAACCCTTCCCTCTATCAATTTGTAGTTCTAAGATCCATTTAGTCTTGATACATTCTGTTTTCATTTTAAGATCACTACCTCGAATGCTGACATTAAGAAGTTGTGCACAAGAAACTTAAACTTGTGAGTATTTCCAGTGGCCAGAATGTGTTTTGACAGTCCATTCTTTTTTATCATTTAGGACCCTTCCCTAGAATACTTTTATTTCTTTCATCACACGTCATCACATGTAAGAACATACCAGTGTTTTTTAATAATATCACAAACAGAACTAACATAATTGGAAAAAGTAATGCTCATTTTCAGAGTGTCTCCTTCTGGCACCCCAGTTTTCTTAGCCTCTGGGTCATGATGAGAAAAATATGGTCTGGCCAGAGTATTCCTACTAGACAGAGCTCCTTGCTATGCAACATCTATCTCATGCTGTTTATAGCCTCTGCTACTAAAATCTTTTTCTATGTTATTAAATGCAGATACCATACATTCATCACCAGCATTGAGCCTAGCATATCTAAGAAACTGTCCTTTCAAAACATTCCTAGGAATGTGTTGTGGATGCATACTCTGCCTATATAAGATACAATGGATCTGGTATCACTTTTCACAGTGATACCCAATGACATAGGGGTTGAGTCTGTTACTCTGTTTCTATCTAAGTACTCTGACTATAGTGCAGGACATATTCATATGGTTATCTCACTTCTTGATTTGATCTTGAGTGACAATGTCTTCACCTTTAATGGTGAGCTTTATATACAGATGGTGAGCATAGCAATGGGCACGTCTTGTGCCAATAGTTATGCAAACCTAGCGCTTGTCTATTGGGAGTCACTTTATGTTCTTAGAGAGTAACCTTTTTAAGCAATATGTTCCCTAGATTTGTGGATGACATCTTTTTTGTATGGACAGGGTCCAACTCTATGCTGCATGATTTTGTTGACTATCTGCAAAAGACCACTCAGTTTTTATGCTTTATCCCTAAGTTCTCTGCTGAGAGTGTTGAGTTTTTGAATGTTAAAGTTATTAAGAAACTGAATGGTATTGACAATCAAGTTTACAAAAATCCTTGTAAAAATGCAGTATCTTACACAGGCAGAGTATTCATCCACAACACATTCATAGGAATGTTTTGAATAGACAGTGTCTTAGATATGCTAGGCTCAACACTGATGATCAATGTATGGTATCTGCATTTAATGAGCTTGCAAAAGATTTTAGCAGCAGAGGCTATAAATACCATGACATAGATATTGCACGACAAGGGACTCTATCTAGTAGGAATACTCTGGCCTGACCATATTTTTCTCATCATGACCCACAGGCTAAGAAAACTGGGGGGGGGGCATGAGGAGACACTCTGAAAATGAGCATTACTTTTTTTCCAGTGATTTTAGTTTTATTTGTGATATTATTAAAAAACACCAACATTTTATTACATGTGATGAAAGAAATAAAAGTATTCTGGAGGAGGGGTCCCAAATTTTTCTTTAAGAACAATGTCTCTTTGAGAAAAATGCTGTGTTATAAACCATTCCATAAGAGACCAGTGCTTACCAACATGGTAGGTACTCATCCTTGTAGATACTACAATTTGTGTCAGTTTATTCAAATTACTGACACATTTGAGCATCCTGAGACCAAGCATGATTTCAAAATTAACTTTTTTGCAAACTGCAAGAGCTGTAGTCTTTTGTATTTAATGAGCTGCACTGTATGTAAAAGTTTATATGTTGGTAACACTAATAGTGCACTGAAAGATTGTATACATGAACACATTTATGATGTGTCTAGAAATGATAAAAGGAATGCACTGTCAAAACATATTCTGGTCACTGGAAATACAACTTAAAGTTTCTTGTGTTATAACTTCTTAATGTCAGCATAAGAGGCAGGGATCCTAAAACGAAAACAGAATGTACTGAGACTAAATGAATCTTAGAACTACAAAGTTCCTTTATGAACACTGCTTGGGTCACATGACCTTAAGAGGTAGTTCTGAAGGTTTGTATATTTAAGCAGCATTCTGTGCCTGTTTTATTAGATCTGAAGAAGTATCTGGATACATATAAAAATACTTGTCTTTTTTCTTTGTTAACATTTTTTATGCTGTTTTATTAAAAAGAAGTAATGTACTCACCATAACATTCCATCTGAGTAGTTATACTTCATTTGTCTTCAACTTGTGGGTACTGGATCTGTATTGGATCTGAGCCAGCAACTTCACAAGCATCTGCTCTGAGCTCCAAGCTCCTCCCCTACCCATAATGCACCACCAGTACCTTCCAACCCTCAGATTGAGTTTGCTGCACCCTACAGTAAACAACCCAATCCAAACCACCTTACCGCACACAATGTGCCACCTATGAAACATTTCCATATGGTAAGGCCAGGGGGAAGAAGAGAGGGACAGTTGAAGACAAATGCAGTATAACTACTCAGATGGAATGTTATGGTGAATACATAACTTCTTTATCTGAAGTAGTTTACTTCATTTGATCTTCAACCTGTGGGACAGAGTCCCCAGCTACTTAACACCTGGGTGGCCCTCATGCAAGGATATTCTGGAGCACCATGGAACCAAATGATGCTCTCCTTCGAGAAATCAAATCCATTTTATAGTGAGAAATAAAAGTATGAGATGAGGACCAAGTAGACACAGAACAAATGTCATCTAAGGATACTCTAGACCAAAAGGCCACAGAAGTAGCCATGGACCTTGTCGAAAGAGCTCTAATCTGACCCAGAGGAGACAAACCTTTATCCTTGTAGATCTGAAGGATACATAGAGATATCCACCTGGCAATGGTCACCTTGGAAATAGGTTTACCCAAAAATGGCTTAGAAAAGGACACAAACAAGTGGTCAGATTTACGAAAATATTTGGTCCTGTACAAATAGAAATGTAGCTGTATTTGAACATCCAACAAATGCAACTTGTATTTAGCTTTGTTTGTGAAATTTGGAAAGAAAACAGGTAAATTGATAGTCTGATTGATATTGACCTCGGATGCCACTTTTGGAAGAAAGGAGGGACTGGTGTGAAATGAAACCCTGTCCTTACGGAAAACCATGTATGGAACCTTGACAGACAATGCCTGAAGTTCTGAGACCCTCCTAGCTGAGGTGATAGCCACTAGGAAGGCTGTCTTCCAAGACAGAAACTTAACATCTATGGTTAATGCATGTTCAAAGGGAGGGGCAACCAGCACTTGTAGTACCATAGTAAGGTCCCATGGGGGATAGAATCTTTGACCAGAGGACGTAAGAAGAAAGTACCTTTGATAAAGGCTTTGCATAATCTGGAAGATGCCAAAGAAGCTGAGTTCTCACCAAAGTGAAAATAAGAAATGGCGGCTAGTTGAACCTTCACTGTAGATGAACTAGCCCCCTGTTGAAAAATGTTTACCAAAAACTCAAGGATAGCCAGAATGGGAGCCGTGAAAGGATATAAATTCCTTTGAGAGGCACAAAAGGAAAAACGCTTCCATTTGCTGTGATAAATCTTCCTTGTGGATGACTTATGAGCTGCCACCAGAATAGTCCTGACCAAAAAAGACAACCCGGGAGTCCTAGCAATTAAGGGAACTGGAGCAGCCAAGCCATGAGCTTCACACTGTCCAAATTCAGATGAGGGACCCACGAAGGGTGAGAGATGAGATCTAGAATGGGATCCAAGATTCAAGGAGGAGCTCGAAGATGAGACCAGAGGAAGGGAAACCAAACCTGGTGAGGCCAAAATGGAGCAATGAGGATCACTTTGCTCCCCAGTCGATGAGCCTTCTGGAGGAACTTTGGAATAAGGGGAACAGGAGGGTAAGCATAAAGAAGACTGGGAGGCCAAGCATGGACTAGAGCATCTCTGGGGGATTCCCCCGGCGGGGGGTTCAGAGCAAAGAGCTCACTGCACTTTGCATTGGAAGGAGATGCGAAGAGATTGCAGCAAGGCTGACCCCACTCTAGAAAGATCTGCTCCACTACTGAAGGATTCAGAGACCACTCATAAGGCATCAGAATAGTCTGGCTTAGTTTGTCCACCAGAATATATGTTGCTACCAGAAAATGACCAGTGGAGATCGCCCATTCCCAAACTCTCATGGCCTCACGACAAAGGGGGTATGATCTGGTCCCTCCCTGTCTGTTGATATACCAGACCAGCGACATGTTGTCAGACTGAATTGCAATGGTTCCCAAAGGTATAAAGGCATGAAGGGCCTGCAACATTAAAAGGACCCCTTCTCATCTCCAGAACATTTATATGCAAACTGGTCTCAATAGGGGACCACATGCCTTGGACTGTCTTTCCTGTGCTATGCCCCCCCACCCTAGCTGGGAGGTGTCCATGGTCACTGTAGCTTGGGGAGGGGCTGTGACAAAAGGTCATCCTTCCAATATTTCTGAAGAATGCATCCACCATAGAAGGGATGACCTGCAGACTTTGCTTATGTGTATTGGGTATGACAATGGAAGATCCAACAAAGACCATTGCACCACTAGAGTCCACTGAAGTACTTGCATGTGTAAGCAAGCACATGTTAGAAGTGTTATCATTGCTGCCATAGAGCTAGGGCCCTTAAAACTGACTCTGCTGTGGGTAGATGAGATTGATAAATGAAAGCGACATGCATCTGTAAGTTTTTAATTCTCTCCGAGTTCAGGAAGACTTTTGTCTGTAACTTGTCTATCTGTGCTCCTATGTATTCTGTAACCTGGACAGGGTTCAGAAGAGATTTGGTTGTGTTGACTGTAATACCTAGACAGTGTGCAAGGTGTAGGAAATAGTCTCTGGTCTGGCAAAGTAGATGCTTGGTGGGACCAGTAATGAGCCAGTCATTCAGGTAAGAGTAGACCTGAATTCCCTGATGCCTCAGGTGAGCCGCTACTACTGCCATCACTGTGGTGAATACCCTGGGGCTGTGGTGAGACCAAAGGGTAGAGAACAAAACTGATAATGATTGGCCCCTAGCCGGAAGTGAGGAAACCTCCTGGAACCTCTGTCCATCTTTATGTAATAGTAAGCATCCGGGAGGTTGAACGAGCACATCCAGTTGCTCTCTTATAGGTATGGCAGGATGGACTGTAAGGTGACCATCTGAAAATTCTCTTTGGCCGCTGACAGGTTCAGAGTAGACAGGTCCAGAATGGGCCTTAAGTCCCCCATCTTTTTTGGCAGCAAAAAAAACCTGGAGTAGATGCCCGATCCGGATTGATCTAGGGGGACGGGTTCGATGGCTCATTTCTTTAGCAGCTTGGAAACCTCTAGTGCTGCTGCCTCCCTATGCATGGGTGGTATATCTGGGAGGTATTTGGAAGGGGTAGGGAGAACAACAAATGGGATTGAATAGCCTCTGGAAATTATCTGAAGCACCCAACAGTCTGATGACACGGACTCCCATGCTGTCAGGTGCAATGACAGGCAAACCCCGACTGCCTCCAGAGTAGAGCAGTCAGACAACCCCTCAGGGCTGCTGCACAGGCCTGTCCAAGAACGGTTCATGAGACCCAACAATCCTCAGACCCCCACTGCTTCTAGGCTGGCCTTTGTCCTGTCCCTTTCTGCCTCTAAGGGAATAAGGGCCCTGAGTGCCCCGGGAATACTGAAACTTCTGAAACCACATCTTCTTTTGCCTTGCTGATTCTGGGAAAAAGGATCTTTGAGGGTAAGAGATGCAGATTCCGACGGCAGCCAGTGTCTTCCCATCTTTTTCACTCTGGACCAAGGTGTCACGGATGGTCTTTCCAAAGAGGGAATTACCGTCATAAGGGCATTAGCAAAAGACACCTTGAAGGGTTCTGTGAACTGACACAACATGGGCTAGGCATGACGCCTCATGGAAATGCCAGACCCAGCCGCCCTAGCCGCTCCTTCAGTAGCATGCGAGAGGAGTCGCATGGATGTATTAGAAACTGCTGTCAAGGTAGCCATCTTCATGGAGAATGTACGCCTGTCCTCCTGCAACATGGACTGTGGGGGCAAATCAGCCAGTTCCTTAACCAGGTCATGCTGTAATCGAGTAACATGGGCCAGATAGTTCTGACTCCCATCTGAATTTGTATGCGAATATATCTCCACATCATTTTATCCATGTCAGCTTCTGAAAGACTGCAGGTAGGCAGCGACTTAGCACTGGACTCCGACCTGATGGGTCAGACAATCGAAGCCCTAGAAGATGGCCTTGGCTCCTCCAGCTCCAGTGAAAACCTAGGAGATTGGAGCTGAGGGGAGTCAGGTCGGTGCCTAATCTGAAGTTTTGGGGGAAGGCCAGATCAGAGCTGAAAGGTCTGGGGACCTCTTCCTTTTATCAGTCTTGTGCTCTCTCTCCTTCTCTATTTCCTTTCTATGCTCTCCTTCCACAGGCCTAGAGGCAGGAGGATGAGGCCCAGCCTGTGAGGGAGGGGAAGCGATGGTGGGAGCCGAAGGTGAGGCAGTCACAAAAGTGACCAAAGCAGAACTGGAGGCAGCCGCCTCCATAGAAGAGAGAAGGCCCTTCATCCTAAGTTTAGCCCTATGGTCTTTAAGGGCTCAGGGGTTAAAACCTGCACAAATACTGCAGTCATTTAAAAGATGGGCAGTACCCAAACAAAGAACACACAGAGTGTGGCCGTCTGCAGGTGACAGTTTGTGGCCAAACTCTGTGCATCTTTTAAAAACTTGTTTTGGCTGATCAGCCATAACCAAAGCCAAATAAATTACAAAAGACACTCACCACCCACCACCCACTCAGAAGCACAAACACACAGAAAGCTGAGGGGGGGGGTTAAGTCTAAGTACTACAGAATATCTACCTAAAACTAGAAAACTATCTGCACTCGACACACCAGCGAGGGGGGAGGAAGGGAGAGACCTACTCTACCAACAGACACACTGAAACTATTAAAAAAAAGAAATCAGAAACTTCAAAAACTCTACTCACGACCCGGAACTCAAGGATCATAATGCGTTGCGAAGCTGCAGCAAATGAGATCTGGGGGTTGGAAGGTAGTGGTGGTGTATTATGGGTAGGGAAGGAGCTTGGAGCTAGGAGCAGATGCTTGTGAAGTTGCCAGCTCAGATCCAATACTGATCCGGTACCCACAGATTGAAGACAAATGAAGTAAACTACTTCAGATCCTTATTTTGCCATTTCACTATGTTTGTGCTAAGTCATGCAAAAAATATGTAAAAGGAAACAGAAACAACATTACAAATACTTCTCAACACTTCTTACAGATTGTTGCGCAAGCCTGGATTTGAACTCTCAGACTAACTACAAAACATACTGGGGGTGTCTTATCTGTCTTTGCCACAAAAACAACATTGCACCAGGAATGCAAATAATTGTGCATGCAAGCAAGTTCCATTTCATCCACATCATTAGGAAGACATATATACTTGTACACTCTCACTTGCTTGTACATGTGTTGCTTACATATTTAGCTCAATGAAAGATCACACAACCAGTTATGAATATCGTTTGCACAAATGCAGCTCTGTTTTCTCTTTGTATAGTGTTCATTCTTTACTTATCTATGCTGTACTCTCACACAGGCATTTTGTATCATTGCCATTAAATGTGTGATAAAATTACATGACAGTAAAATACAAACATTTTGAGCAAAGGCAGGAGAGTGTAACTATCAGTGAACAAAAATTAGAAATGTGCTGGTTACTTACATGTAAAAGCTTACTACAGTTACTTCTACACTTTGTAAGTGTATCCTGGGTGATACACCCACTGCAGGTAAGGTAGTCTGAACTCTGAATTGCTATTGTGTCTTCCTTTTCCCTACCACTAATCATTCACAGTTGCAATCCATTATTAACTAACACTGAGTCAGTGCCTACACTATGTTTACACCTGCTACACAAAGTCAATATTTGACCATTCAGCAGTTCTAATGAGTTTACACGTCATTTGCTTCTTCACCATGGTCTGAGGCCTGTATCTACACTATAAAAAAGTAACTGTGTAGCTAGGGAACTTGAAGGTGAGGAGAGTTGTGTATGTGCAAAACACAGAAGAAGAATGTTACTATTTTGGATTTATCTGCACAGAAGCCTTTTGACCTTGTTAAGGTATGATTGTATTTTATAAGTACTTGCTAGATTTGTTCACATGTTACAAGGAAAATATTTTATATATATGCATTAGAAAATGGAACTTTTATCTGTATGCATTTCTTATAAGTTCACTGTTAACACAGGCATTTTTGTCAGGCATTTTACTTCATAGGTTCATAGGTTGGTACTAGGCTATCAGCCCTAGGGCCTATACAAGCCTAGCCATAACAATTCCCTGGCTATTTCTTCCCACATTATTTACTTTCCTGGACCCCTGTCTAGCAGGGCGACTGATGTGATCCCTGGGGTGAATTTCCTTTCTCCCATCCAATCGTCAAGGTTCCTCTTGAAGAGGTCCAAAGAGGCACTCTGCTTGACATGTATGGGCAATCTATTCCAGAGTCTGGGGAGTCTCTGGGTCAGGAACCTATCCCTCCAGCATGTTTTGTTTATTGTGATGACAAGGTTTAGATCCCTGGAGCGTGTAGCTCTGTGGGATTGGGATTTCTTTAAGTGTAGCATGTCCAACAGCTCTGGGTTTGACATGGCCTTGTATGTTAAGCAGAGATCGCCTCTGAGTAGACGATATGCGACAGAGTACAGCTGGAGTTTTTTAAGGCGGTCAGCGTAGGGCATCTGCTTTAGGCCTGTGATTCTTTTAGTGAGGTATTTCTGAGGCCTTTCCAGTTGTTGCAGATGTCTTGAGAGGTACATACCAAATGGGGCGTTGTATTCTATAATGGGTCTAATGAGGGAGGAGTACATTGGGACAATGACCTCCTTTTTTCTGGGTGAAAAGCCCTTCGTGATGAGGTGTGCCACATAGAAGGATTTCCTGATTGTTGTGGCAATGTGGTTATCGAGGGTGAGACCACTGTCCACCTGTGTCCCTAAGTCTCTTATCACACTTTCTGTGTTTAGTGTACTGCCACCTATATGGTAATTCATGGATACATGTTTTTTCCCAAAGGGGATAACAATACATTTCTTGGCATTGAGCTTGAGCCCATGACTCTGGCACCAAGCATCTGTTTCTGTAAGGCCCTTTTGTAGAGTATCCACATAATTTGGGGATTCAATAATGGCTCCCAGTTTGCAGTCATCTGCAAACTTTGTTAGCCAGAGTCCCTTAGTGTTGACCTGTACTTCAGAGAAGTAGATGCCAAACAAGAGCGGCCCCAGGACTGAACCCTGAGGTACTCCACTTTTCACTTGTCTGGAGCTGGATTTGGAGTCGGCTACTTTTACAGTGTGGGTTCTATCAGTAAGCCATTTAGCAACCCATTGGGTGACATAGGGATTAATGCCCAACTTAGTAAGTTTATCTATGATTCCAGAGTGGGGGATGGTGTCAAAGGCCTTGGCAAGGTCTAGATAGGCTGTGTGGACCACCTTACCCTTGTCCATGGCTCTGGACTTCCTCAGACAGACAGCCTTATTAACTTTTATCACAAGTGTTATTGTTGCAACTGGTTATCTTACACTCCTCTATGTTATTTCCATGAAATGTAATGTCCTATACTGTCAATGACACTGGGGTGTTAGGCTTCTAAGATGTCTTATGGACACCTCTAGGGGAGTGCTGGGCACAGGGAGAGGTGACTGGCAATAGTACAAAATTGACTTTTCTGTTGTAAATGTGTACACATTTTGTGAGAATTTTTTTTGAAAGTATTTATAACAAGTGACTAATACTTTATTCCTTGGTTGGTACAAAATGTCATTTGCCAGTTGTTTTGGGGGAGGGGGAGCCAAATACCATTGCCACAACAAAAGTTGTTTTCAAGGGGTTTGTTCCTGAAATTGTGTAGTCATCCAGTTCTTTATGTGATAAACAATATATTACTCCACTGTTATTCCTTGTTTTGGATCAAACAAATTTGTTTTTGTGTGAGAGTGATATGGTACAACCACATAACCTTAAATTTTAATAACTGAACTGTGTGTCTTCGGTGGTTAATGTTGAAAATGTATAAGTGTATATAAGCAGGAATTTAATTTTATGCGATATTTATGTGTTGTATCCTCCTCTGTTTTATGTCACATAGGAGTATAGCACACAAGCATACCAATCTATGTAATCCCCCTTTCATTGACTCAGAAAATTATGTCATTGTGTAAGCATTCAGGCACCATGGTGCCTTTCTGCTTGAGAAAGGAAGTGGGAATATGGCTGAAAGAATGCAGATTTGGAACCAGATAGACAATGATGTAAATGCTGTAGGGGGTTGCAGGATTTATGATCAGGTGTTCATAGGTTCATAGGTTCGTACTAGGCTATCTGCCCTAGGGCATTTATAAGCCTAGCCAGAGTGTGTGTGGCTTTCACCACCCCTTAGGATGAGAATACTATACCCATTAGTTTGCTGTGGCTCTGTCCAGCAGTGACACAGAGATGATTCCCGGGGTAAACCTACGATCCCTCATCCACTCGTCAAGATTTCTCTTGAACAGAGTCAGTGAGGGGCTCTGCCTCACATGGGCTGGGATTCTGTTCCATAGTGTAGGGAGTCTCTGGGTGATGAATCTGTCCCTCCAGCACGTCCTATTTATATCCATGTTGAGGTTTAAGTCTCTTGCTCTTGTGGCTCTGGTGGATTTGGATTTTTTGAGGTGGAGCATGTCCATTAATTCCGGGTTGGACATGGCCTTGTATGTCAGGCACAGATCACCTCTGAGCAGACGGTATGCGACTGAATAGAGCTGGAGTTTCTTCAGTCGGGCATCGATGACATATGTTTGAGCCCCTTTATCCTTTTGGTGAGGAACTTTTGGGGTCTTTCTAACTGCTGCAGGTGTCGGGTAAGGTACATTCAATGGGGCATTGTACTCAATCATTGGTCTGATAAGTGAAGAGTACAGGGGTACAATGACCTCTCCTGATCTGGATGTGAATCCCTTCATGATCAGGTGGGCAATGTAGAAGGTCTTCCTAACCACTTTGGCAATGTGAGTGTCAAAAGAGAGGTTACTGTCAACTTGGGTCCCCAGGTCCCTGATAACTTCTTCCGTGTTTAATGGATTACCACCTATGTGGTAATTAGGGGTTACCTTGTTTTTCCCAAAGGGTATGACTATACATTTTTGGCATTTAGCTTAAGGCCATGGCTCTGGCACCAGTTATCCATTTCTATGAGACCTCTCTGGAGGATGTCTGTGTCTGATGGAGTGTCAATTATGGTGCCCAGTTTGCAGTCATCTGCAAATTTTGTCAGCCACAATCCCCCTATGTTTGCCTGCACTTCAGAAAAATAAATGCCGCACAAGAGGGGCCCAGGACTGAGCCCTGTGGGGCACCGCTCATGACCGGCTTAGAGTCTGACATGGCACCAGCAACTCTAACCCTGTGTGTTCTGTCCTTGAGCCAGTTTGCAACCCATCTTGTGACATATGGGTTTACATCTAAGCTGGTGAGCTTTTCTATGATGCCCGAGTGGGGTATTGTGTCGAACGCTTTTGCTAGGTCAAGGTAGGCTGTGTGAACTGCCTTACCCTCATCAATGGCCTTAGTGACTGTTTCAAAAGTCGACCAAGTTCAAGAGGCAGGATCTGCCCTTGACAAAGCCAAATTGGGTAGGATCCAGTGTCTGTAGGTCCCCAATGTCTTTATTTATGAGTTCCATTATGATCCTCTCCATAGCTTTGCAGACAAGGCTCATCAAGCTTATGGGGCAGTAATTTCCAGGGTCCGTAGAAGCACCGCCTTTGTGGAGTGGGACCACAGTTGCCGTACACCATTCTTTGGGTACGTATCCTGTAGTAAGGCTAAGATTAAACAGCAGCCTTATGTGTGGGTTTAGTTCCTCATTGAGTTTGTGTAGCACACAGCCGGGGACACCTTCCGGTCCCATTGATGCTGTGTTTTTTGCTTTAGAGAGAGAGCAGCTCTCACCTGGGCATCTGAGATGTTTGGGAGGCTAGACTCTGGTGAGATAGATATTTCTCCTTTTGGGAATTTGCACTGAACCTGTCTGCCAGTATGTTGGCAATGTCTGTGGGTTCAGTGATTTTTTTATCATTTTGGACTAATTCTGAGCATATCTGGGAGTTTCCACCCAGGTTTCTAACATAGCTAAAGAAGGCCTCATGATTGTCTTTTGTGTCATTAGCGATTTTTCTCTCAAAGTTGGCCTTGGATGATTTTATGAATGATCGTAGTTTTTTGCTAGTATTGATCAGAGATGCCTTCCCTTTTAGGGATTTTGCTCTGTCATGTATTAGCTTTCTCCTCTTGTTGTAGAGTTTGTTTATGGCTAGGGTCCACCAGACCGGGCGCCTGCTTTTGATGGAAAGGGTCTTGATTTTATTAGGGATTGCTTGATCCATACATTCCTGGAGGTGCTCGTAGAAGGCATTTGTAAGGGTTTCAGCAGTGTGGGTTGTGGTTTCCACTGGCTCTGGGGCCTTGAAGGATACCACTCCAGTCTTAAGAAGTGTGAAGTTTGCTTTTGAGAAGTTCTTCACTGTGGTCTTTTTTGCTGGGGGTGGGGCGGGATGTGGATCTCCAGTGAGATTAATTTATGATCTGATCTCACCAATGAGGGATATACTTCCGGTGTGGAGCATTTTGTCCCCATGTTTGTGATGATCAGGTCTAGTATATTTTCTTCTCTTGTGGGAATGGTGACTAGTTGTTCCATAGCATTTGAGTTTATGAACTCCAGGAACCTTTGGGCTAGGGTGTTGGGGCTTGAGTAATGTTCCCAGTCTATGTTTGGGTAGTTGAAGTCACCCAATATGATGGTGTTTGGAGAGACATTCATACTCTCCAGTGTCTTCAGGAAGGCTGTGTGGGTTTCCTGAGTTTGAGAAGGTGGTCTGTAGCATGCTACAAACTGTAGGGCAGTTTTACCTATGGTTAATTGCACCTGGATGGTCTCCGATGCTTCGTGCATTGCCACTAACCTGGAAGTGTGGGTATCCTTTATGAATATGGATACTCCCCCTCCTTTTGTGGTTCGGTCCGGATTTTGGGGCTGGAACGCATGATATGAGGTATAACCTGATAGTGCTGGGGTGCTCTCAGGAGCCTTGAACCAGGTTTCAGTCACAGCACAGACATCGATGTTCTCCATACTGAAGAGGGCTTCGAGGGCGTGCATCTTGAGGTTTAGACTTCTGGCATTGAGCAGTATTACCCTTAGTTTTTCTCCATTTTTGTTTTCTAGGGCGGTAGGTTTATCATTTGAGCCTTGCCTAAAAAAGGCACTATGTGGGGTGGCAAGAGCCTTTGCCAATATCCAGAAGACTAGGGGTGACAGGTGCAAGCCATCCCTTGCAAAGCAGCGTGGCTTGTCAAGCATGTCATCCCAGGCAGACAGACATTGGATCCCCTTAGAATGACACCAGTAATTAAGCCAATTATTAAAGCTTATCATTTTGTCTCTGTATTGTGGCATCATTCTTGGTGAGGTTAGGATACTGCTCAGGGTCAGGGTCATACCGGCCTGGGCTACATAATCTGAGAGCTCCTCTATGTCTCTTTTCATGTAGTCCAGGGAGGTACGTCTCAGGTCGTTCACACCGGCATGGACAATGACTGAGTCATACTTGTATTTGCTGTGGAGTGACCTGAGTGCTTGTGTTATGTGGCGGATTCTAGCGCCTGACAGGCAGCTTACTGTGATCTTTTCCTTGTTCAGTCTGGTGAGTGGGACGTCAGTGTGTCTGACTATGGAGTCACCTATAACAAGTGTGTCTGGCATTGTGTTTGGCCTTAAGGGCTGTGACTGTTTATCACACTGACTTTGAGAACTATGTGTTGCATGTCTTATGTCTTGAGGTGGCAGTTGCTTGGGTGTCTGCTTTGGAGGCCTCTGTAGTTTTGGTAGATTTTGATCAGTGCCTCCGAGTATGTCTTTGTGTGTTTATGTGTTTGTTTTGCAGTTGTGATAGTTCTATGTGAAACTGGGTTTGTGGTGTGCGTGGTTTCCTTCTCCTCCTGTCTGGTCTTGCCAGTCCTGAGTTGAGAGAGCTCAGCCTCCAGTTTGGCTATATAGTTGCATCTCTCACATGTATTTGTGTTTTGTGGGAGAAGGAGTGGGTTGCCTGTGTACATGAGGCAATTGTAACATTGCCTCAAGATGCCCAGATTCACCAGCTGAACAGGAGAGGACGCTAGCAACTGACCCTTCGACATGCTAGAAAAAGTGAAAAGTTTGCTGTGTAACTGAGTCAGAAGGGACCTATAGGGAAATGGGTACTCAAGGGGATTCTAGGCTAATGTAGTACTTTGTTTAGTATATAAGTACTTTACCTATATAAAAATGCTTTAGGAGCAAGTGCTGAGCTTTTGAGATAGAGAATAGACTGTTTAGATTGCAAGTAGAGAAGTTCTAAGGGAAAAATTGAAGAGCAGACTTTACGGAGCCAGAAATAGTTTAACCTTGTTTAACCGGCGCTGCCCGATGGTGCTCTATGGGCAACTCCACGCTAAATCACGCAAAAGCGCGCTAAAGCGGGCTTTATAGCAGGGGGTTGAAAAGAGCTAGGAATTGACCCAAAATGGCCAATAGACTACAAGTTTCTGGCTGGAACCACTCCTCTAGGGACAAATAGGCTGCTCAGTGCTCCCCACTCCCACTGGTGAACAAAGAAGCTTCCCTTTATCCAAATAAGGATATGGAATAGCACAGGAACCAAGCCAAAGCCCAGAGATCAGCAAACTCTGAAGACTGGACTATTCTAGATCAGTAAGGCGGGAAAACAAGATTTTTTTTTTTTTTTTTTTTTTGCAGAAAACAGAGGAAAAACAGACAGTAAATGCTATAAATGCTTTTAAACGGCTAGCGCACTTGAGTGTGTTAGCCTACAGGTAAAATTAAGCAACAAATAACTTTTTTAAAAGTGCAAAACAGTTAATCAACACAAAAACAGTTTAAATAGAATGCAGAGCTGTATAAACAGGTGAAAATGCAGTCGCTAAGCAGTAAATAATCAAAAAGCCAGAAAAAATACTTAAATCAGGAAAAAGTCACTCTTTTGCTCTCTGCTGCTTGTAGAACTCTGCAGGACACCACGAGGAGCTGTGCTGAGTTGAATACAAACGAAAAAGCGCGCTAAAACGGGCTTTATTACAGGGGGCTGAAAAGAGTTAGGAATTGACCCAAAATGGCCAATAGACTACAAGTTTCTGGCTGGAACCACTCCTCTAGGGACAAATAGGCCGCTCAGTGCTCCCCACTCCCACTGGTGAACAAAGACGCTTCCTTTTATCCAAATAAGGATATGGAATAGCACAGGAACCAAGACAAAGCCCAGAGATCAGCAAACTCTGAAGACTGGACTATTCTAGTTCAGTAAGGCGGGAAAACAAGATTTTTTTTTTTTTTTTTGTTTTTTTTTTTGTTTTTTTCTTTTTTGCAGAAAACAGAGGAAAAACAGACAGTAAATGCTATAAATGCTTTTAAACAGCTAGCGCACTTGAGTGTGTTAGCCTACAGGTAAAATTAAGCAACAAATAACTTTTTAAAAGTGCAAAACAGTTAATCAACACAAAACAGTTTAAATAGAATGCAGAGCTGTATAAACAGGCGAAAATGCAGTCGCTAAGCAGTAAATAATCAAAAATCCAGAAAAAATACTTAAATCAGGAAAAAGTCACTCTTTTGCTCTCTGCTGCTTGTAGAACTCTGCAGGACACCACGAGGAGTGGTGCTGAGTTGAATACAAGCTTAAAAGCGCCTAAAGCGGGCTTTATTACAGGGGCTGAAAAGAGCTAGGAATTGACCCAAAATGGCCAATAGACTACAAGTTTCTGGCTGGAACCACTCCTCTAGGGACAAATAGGCTGCTCAGTGCTCCCCACTCCCACTGGTGAACAAAGACGCTTCCTTTTATCCAAATAAGGATATGGAATAGCACAGGAACCAAGACAAAGCCCAGAGATCAGCAAACTCTGAAGACTGGACTATTCTAGTTCAGTAAGGCGGGAAAACAAGATTTTTTTTTTTCTTTTTTTCTTTTTTGCAGAAAACAGAGGAAAAACAGACAGTAAATGCTATAAATGCTTTTAAGCGGCTAGCGCATTTGAGTGTGTTAGCCTACAGGTAAAATTAAGCAACAAATAACTTTTTAAAAGTGCAAAACAGTTAATCAACACAAAAACAGTTTAAATAGAATGCAGAGCTGTATAAACAGGCTAAAATGCAGTCGCTAAGCAGTAAATAATCAAAAAGCCAGAAAAAATACTTAAATCAGTTATAGCAAATACAGTTATAACAAATGCTCTGAAATATACTGTATATTTCCAAAATGTTTGAGAAGGACAGTCAGAACACAAGAAGGTTCAGGCGAAAGAGAAAAAAAAAAGTTTTGTTTTACTTTTAGAAAGGGAAAAAGGAGGAACAGAAGGCCTTATCAAATGTTCTCTCTGTATTAAGCAGAATGAGCTAATGTGTGTCATAGGGCCTCTCAGCCCAGAAGTGAGGAGTTGCAGTTGCCCGTGAACAGCTGGCTACAGGGGGGGCTGCTACACAGCCACCACTGAAGCCAAATGAAGAGCTCCTGTCCACTGTCAAAGATACAGATAGCTCAGTGGAAAGTGCCCAACAACATGTGATTGATGTTGGTGCTGATGTTTCTGGGAGGGCAAGTATGTGTCAGGAGGATCTTCCAGGTGAGCTTAAGTATGTCAGTTTATAACATTTTCTTGTATAGTGAAATATTCTGTAATAGTTCATGTTGTATTAATTTTTTTGGAGGAACCTGTTGATAAATTGATACAGTTAACAAAACATTTTTGTTCATTACACATGGGCTTTGTGTGGTCATGTCAGCCAAGTTTAGTTAAAAATTTGTTAATGGACCTAAGGGCAAAACGTCTGCCCCCCTGTGTTATTGGAGTTGGGATGTTTGTGTGTTTGTCCTTATCTTTTGCTTAACTTCTCCAGGAACATCTGTCATAGCAAGTGTGGAGTCATCTGCACAGGGTAAGTCAAACATTTTTATTTAATTATTGATGATCATTTGTCAGAAATATGCATTTATCTGTATGTGTGAGGCATGTGTCATGACTGTGTGTGTATTGCTGTGATAGTGGCACCAGTGTTAGTTTATCATATATTAAATTGTAGCATAGGTATTCATTTATTTCCTGTTCTTGTTGCTTATTATCAAAGGTGATCCTGACAGTAGAAGTATAGGACTGTTACCACCTGATGTCAGAGTATTGTCAGACTCAGATAATGATGATGGCTAAACAGAGGCACACTCAGGGGGTGCAGAGGTTGAATTTGACACTGAGTTTGAAATTCAGCCATCTCCTGTATTTCCATCAGATGCAGCCAGTAGGCCTATGCATACCTATTACAGTGAGCCCTCAGATATTGGACAAGTGGAAGGTGACACACTCAATCAGGGTAGTGTGAGTACTGCAGCTTCAGTGCAGGTTGACTCTGGTCATAGCCAAAGTGTGGGTGAGGTGCCATGCAATAGGTATGTTAGGGGTTCTCATGGTAGACCTGCTGTCCACCCTGCACCTGATCCTGGTATGTCTTCACATGCCCCTCAACATATGTTTAGGGCCATCAAGGAGGTGCAGGCATGTTCTAATAGGGCCTCCGAGGACATGCTTAGGGTTGTAGATGTGGCACAGGCTGACATGCATGACTGCCTCCACCATGTTGCTGATTCAATGAATCTGATGACTGACCATTATGGAACAGGGAGTGTCTGTGATGGAATGTCTGCTGAGAGGAGAATGGCATTCACGTGGATGTAAGTCAGCATCCTCATCTGATGTTAGCCAATGTGGCTGTGCAGATCATGCTCCCGTAGTGGCACTACTTCCACTGCTCCATCAGTGACTGAGGTGTCCACACTCAGACATGGTAGGCCATGGGGTTGTGCTCCTGGCCATAGTCATGAGGAGAGCTTGGCCAACAGACATCAATCATGTTCAGGTAGCAGCAGTGCCAGTGAAACTCCTAGCAGAACCAATTCTTGCATTTGGGGATGATGATGATGAACCGTCACCTCTACCATGCATGGCTCACACCTGTCTAACATACCAGGATGTAGAGCAAGCACATAGCTTAGCTGTGTTCTTGCAGATACTCACACACACTTCACCCATACAGGCAAACACACATAACAGTTATATGGGTTGGTCATGAGGCTTACAGCTCATTCTGTCTCAATGGCCATTTCATATTTTATCAACATTTCTGTCTGTCTTTCTTACTCAGATGCACTTACTACCTTTTGTGCCAGCTTTGGCCTCCTGCCCACCCCCTCAAGCAGCACCCCATTTAAATGATGATAATTGTACCATATCCAAATAAGTCTTTTGTCTGATGCCAGGGTGCATAGCTGACTGAGTGCTTAGTATATAGATATGTTTTTGATACTCTTTAGAAAATTGTACTGCTTTCCTTACAGGTTTTATAATATTTGAATATTTCATGCATGAGGCCTACTACTTGATAGAGAACACATCTACTGACATAAGTCAGTGCTGTCACATGTTGATGTCATTGTTGTAAATATCACCCACTTTCTACTTAGTTACATCAGCAAGCAACAGTTTGCAAGGATATGCCATTCATTTGTGTTCTTAACTCTTTATTTTACTATTACAGGTTCATCATTTACCTTGGTAGTCTGTCAGTTGCAACAGTTTTAATTTGGGGATGATTCTGTATGATGCTAGCAGCACATAGCCATTACATGGGTAAGTAAAGGTTGTGAGCATTGCTTGGCATCAGTGTTAGTGTATGTATGTATATATTTATGTATGTGCATAGGATGAAGTTTTTACCCCCTTAGGTGATAAGCATGTGTACTATCCTTTGGCTTTTGGCCAAGGCAAGGGCATATTGTGCACACCTATGTCTGCCTACACCCACAGAGGTTGGTGGTTCCCCCTCTGACTCCTCACCTGTGTGTGGCTGTGGTGACCTTGCCAGTGGTGGTGGGATGTGTAGCACTTCCCCTTGGTGTTCCTGCTGAAGCTGTGTTTTCAGAATAATATTGTGAAGGATGGTGCAGACAGTGAAAACTTCGGCACAAGTACTGGAACTGTTCTGCAGGGCTCCCCTAGATGTTTCTAGGCATTGGAACTGTGACATCAGCAGCCCAAACACACACTGTATGATACTTAAGCAATAACCAATGATGTGGTGTGGTATATTGAAGATTTACCCACAGTTGGCATGTTTTAATCACTAGGGTGAATCCTGAGTGATTAAATAAAGCCAACCGTGGGTAAATTTCAATATACCACAACCACGGAGTCGGTTATTGCTATTATACAATGACATTATTTAAGGGGGAAAGAAACTTACTTTTCTTAAATAATGTCTTTGTATAACAGTGCATTACTGTTCTTCTGCCAGTGGTGGTATACTGCTTCCTTGTGTTGATGTACTGCGCATGCGTATGGGAGTTGCGTTCCTATGCATACCCAGTACATCAATGCTTTGAAATGGAAGCAATGGAGAAAAGAAAGTCTCTGTTGCTCCATTTTTTTTCTTTTTTTTTATTTATTAAAAAAAAAAGTTCTTGGACACTTTATACCAACGGAAAAAAGTCAGAGTGACCAGACCTTTTTCCATTGGTATATTGTGGGATTTACAATGGGCACATTGGCCAATCAGCGTGCACATTTTGGAATATTAATGGGAGGGTCATTGTATAATTCTTCTTTGAGCATGTGCCTCATCATAGCATTCTTTGGTTGGTGTGCATGCATTTCTGATGGGTGTCATCAGCCACTGTTCAAGTGCATAACCTGCATCCCCCAGTAAATGACCCTGTGGGACATCCACCCTAGAAAACATTTGATAGAGTAGAGAGTCATGCCAGATATGTGAGTCATATAGCTACCTGGGTTGCCAGCACACACATTTAGGATGATTCCTTTAGTGTTACACATGACCTGGCAGTTAATGAAGTGGAAGCCCTTTCTGTTTACCTACACCCTTTCCTGCTCCCCAGGTGGTGCTTTGATCTCAATGTGCATGCAGTCTATGGCACCCAACATTTCAGAGTAGTGTGCCACAGTGTAGAACTCCTGCATAGTTGTGACTCTGCTTTCAGGTGTATAGGGAAAATGTATCTAGTCACTGGTATGCTGAAGCATAGCATTTAGGAATTGATGGAGGATCCTGGATGGTGATGCCTATGACACCCGTGGCATATCCTGTTAGTCTCTGGAAGGATCCTGGAGTTAATATTCTAAGTGCTACACATACGTTAGTCTCCATAGGTATTGGTTCCCCTCAGTTTGCCCTTGCTGTCAGTTGAGGATGACAGAGGTTGTAGAGTTCTTGTAGTGTGACTCTATCCACCCAGTATGGATCTACACTTTCCACCTCATGCAGACCAAGAAAATTTAAATGGGATCTAAACACCCTTCTCCTTCTTGTCAAAGGTCTATTAGCAGCAGCAGTAGCATAGACTTGGGCCTGTTGCACATACACATGAATAAGTGCAACAGCAGCCCCTAACATTATTTCCATGTAGAGTAGTTTCTATGGTTGTATTCCAGAAGGTTTTGAGATTCGCAGGCAAAACCTGCACTAAGTCTACACAATTGCTTTATAGTTTGTTGAATAATTCCTGTTGGAATCTAATTAGAATTGGTGTTTCTAATTGGATTGGTTGATTAGCATACAATTCAACTGCTTATGCTGTAATTAGCATGAAATAATGTTTACCGGGTTTGCGCAGCTCTACACGGTGCGTACAGCCACTTCCTGAATACAAAACAGTGTGCTATCATGTGTTCATCACACCACAACATGCACATGAATACAGCCTTTTTTCTTTAATAGAAACACAGTGCGTGTTACATTAATGGTCATAAATTAACAGCATTACTTCTTTAAAATATATTAAGCAAATTTCTTGAAGAGAAGTTCCATAAAATATGTTGAAAAATTAATTTTATCAAATATGTTCTATAACGTATTGATTTTTTTTTTTACAATAAAATGTACACATGAACATTTTTGTAAAGACAATGGAAAAGAATGCAAAAAATTTCTTTTTTTTTTTCTTTCTTATGCAGGGCACTATTAAAAACAGGTTAAAGGCAATCTGAATGTTTCTATGAGAATTTAGAGTGTAGAACAGTTCTTGCATTTGAAAGCTGCTCTCATTCCACTGTAAAGTAAGAATGTGTCTTAAACATTATCTTAAAAGGATGTGTCTACTCTCTTCAGTTTATTTTTGTATTAAAATTATAAACAGGCAAAACAGCTCATGTGAAACCACAGAACTGCAGCATATAAACATCCCTGAAGGCATTTCATCATTTGCCTTCAAAATAATAACAATAAACACCACAACAAATTCTGAGGACAGAAACACTCTTCAATGGACAGTTTCTATAAACTGTGACAAAGTTATCACCTTGTCTCTGCATATTAGCTCAGAATACACACACACACACACACTCGGCCATCAAGGGCGCAATACCCAATGCATGTAGAATAACTCATTCAAACACTGAAATGCCTTTACTGTGTTTTAGTAGTATCTTTGACTCAGAGCTTATATGCATGCATCACTGTCATTTAGTATTGGAACAAAACAACAACAAATAAAACAGGGTAGTTGTCCTTATGATAAATTTCAGTCTCTCCTGTCTACTGCTGAATTTTAGCATGAGTTCAGTTCATAGGTACATAGGTTTATCGGTGTGTACTAGCCTAGCCATGCATCCCAAATCTCTGACAAGTTCTGGTACCCTTGGTAAGTGTAAACAGGGACTTGGGAGAGGATACATTTATTAGCGGGAGCCTGGGAGATGAAACATTTACAGGCTGCCTGTGTCCATTAGAGACATAGGTGCCAGACCAGGGACAAATTGCCTGTTCCTCATCCAGTTGTCCAAGTTACTCTTAATTGTGTTAGCAAGGAACTCTGCTTCACATGGCTGGGGAGCCTGTTCAACAGAAAGGCTGATCTCTGGAATATTTACCTGTGTCTCCAACAGGCCCTGTTTAAATGACAGGCAAGGTTTAAGTCTTTAGAACAGGTAATTCTGGTGCTGTTTGTTTTACAGATTTGCAGGAGGATCATCAGGGTAGGATCCAACAATACCTTGTATGCCAGGCAAGACCTGCCTTAGGCCATTTGGAAAAATTTGGCCCAATACGGCCCTGCACTATGCTTTGACAGGGTCATTATGCCTTATATGCACCAAAGATGTGCCTTGTGATGTGAGACACTACAGTAAAGTATGAGGAGTTTTCCTTCTGTAGTCTAGTTCCTGTAGCCCTTCCAAGTCTATTATTATTAGGTACCATATGATTACTAACTACAGCTTCATTCCTCATGTATGGCTACGGTGTTAGCTGTCGGCACTCCAATAGTATTTAGTTGCTGTTGCCAAGTGTTCAACACAGTTTTCAACCAAACACTGGTTGAATTAACTAGTTAGTTATGTCTACTGCTCTATTTACTGTATCAGAAGATAAGACCAGGCTTATTATGTAGACTGATAGGTATTACTTTTGTTTACTTCTCTTGATACTGTGGGGTTTTTGAATGGTTGTTAATGAATAAAGTTACAATAAATAACCGTGGAATACTGCTCAGACAACATGAAAACAAACAGTAGTAAGCATAACAAATGCAGATACTGTGATATGAGGTAACTTCCAAACACCAAGACTTGTAACAGAATGTTACCAATTCGGCACTATGGCAGAGAAATACTTGTTGCATTCAGAGACAGACGCAGAACAATCCCAGAGAACTGACTCATGATGTGTCTGTACTGACTGCTGGGAGGAAGAGCTGGACAATTCACTTTGCTGAAAATCAGATCAGTAAAGTGGAAGACAGCCAAAGAAACAATAAGCTTTATTCAATCTCATTGCAAAACAGAAGTGGTAATTATAACAGCAAGCATGCAGAGAAATATAAGTGAAGATAAGTTGTTGTGTCTTTTGGCTTTTCCCGGTTAGGGGTTGCCACAGCGGAACTCTGGTCCGCTAATGATTGGCAGTAGAATTTTACATGCTGAGTTGCCAGTTCTGACGCACAACCTTCAATGAAGGTACGCCCATTCATGCATGTCTCCACACAGAAGACACTCTAGCTGAGAATCGAACAGGACAATGTCTAACTGTGAGGCAACAACGCTACCGCAGCACCACATAAATTATCACGATCATAGGTAGAAGGGATACAATAATTCTGTCACTAAAATAAGTAGCAAAATAGGTACGCTGTCATAACATCATATAGAATAATGTTTCTATGGAGAAAACAATATACAAAGAGCAATGTTGTTGCAGCATGTACAATTGTCAGGCATGGGATGTGAAGGAGAGTAAGACATAAATCAAATGAGGTGAAGACAGAAAGAGAAGAGACACAAGAGCCTCTAAAATAAAATATAGTATAACAAATTAATAAATTGTGGTTGGGGGAACAAGGGTGAAGTGTGCTGTTATCTTCTACTCAGGTTCAGGAGATCCAGAAAGAGCTCTAGAGTTTGGGAACATGTTTAGCTGTAAGCTACGATGCACCCATCCGATAAAACACTGTGTGGAAACAGGACCTCGGAGACCCATCAAACAGGCCTTACAGTGTGCCTGACTGAATTAAGCAGACCCTGAGAGAAAAACATCAGGATATGTTGGGCTGGGGAAGGTAATCTAGGAGTCCAGCGGTTTATTTCTGTTTTACCATGTCTTATGACAAAATATGTGGTAATAAATAAATAAATATGTCTAAAATTCAAACAAACACAAAAGACCAAAACACAGCTAAAAAAAATGAAAGGTTTTAACAAGGTAAGAGCTTTCACTCCTTACAAGGTGCTTCTTCAGCCCATAAAACATCACATACAAGATATCTTTAAATACAAAGTAACAAATCATCAAATTAGTTTCACTTATACAGATTTCTTGACTTAAGGAGAGGTTTTAAAGCCCATTCAAACCAAGTCCTTTATCTACTTGTAACAATACAACTCATCTAAGCACAAAATTTTCAGTTTTATTTCTAAAATCATCCAACTTTAAATCCTTGTTCAATAATTGCAACACTATAAAGGAAAATGAATGTGTTGATCCACATACATGTTTAGCTAATGCATTCTTACAATCAGCTCTCAGTATGTCATAGATATGCTAATGGAAAAGTTCTTTAAGGAAGCAATTAGTCTTGCTAACATAAAAGCAAGAACAAACTAAGCATTTCACTAAATAAATCAAATCACTACTATCACGATCAGCATAAAATGAAAAAGTAAACTTTCTCTTGGTAGTAGGGCAAATAAAGCAGGCTTTACTGTTAATATAACTGCAGACTTTACAAGATCTACATGGAAATGTTTGATCCGCTGAAAACGGCCCCTAGCTGCAAGTTAATTATTCACATTTTTATAGCATAACAGTTGTTTCAGGGATTTCTTGTTCTTAAAGGAAAACCTAGGCTGCTCACCTACAACTTGTTTAATCTTGTTGTCAGCCATTAAAATCGGCCAGTTCTTCTTCACTATACCACAAATAGCATCAATGCCACTACAATAAAATAAAGGTGCACTTACATTCTCTGATGTCTTTCTTTGAACTAAGGCTTCCAACTCAGCATTTGGTATAGCTGAAAAATAAGGTCTACCTCTTCCCTCCCTTTCAACGATCATATCATTCAAAGTAGTACTAACTTGTCTGTTTGAATAATATCTTTCTATAAAGCCTTTATGCAAGACCTGTAGCACATTATTAAAAAGTTCTTCTATATTATTTCACCATGATACCCTCATGGCCTGGCTTTTCAAAATGTTCTTGAATGTATAACCAGGATACATACTTCTACATAGGATGTTATTCTTCCTACATGACTTCCTATACAAAGTAGTATTGATTTGGGCTTCTGATGTCTTGCTAATTTGAACATCTAAAAATTTGATCACTTTAGATGAAAAATTGACAGTAAATTTCAAAGAGGGGATCATATTATTAAGAAAATCTATGAACTCTTAACAGTAGGGAAGTGGATAACCATAGCAGAGAAATGTCATTCACAAACCTTTTATGGAATTTAATAGATCCTGAAAATCTATTACCTTCTAACACCTGTGAATCTCCCATTGTGCTGGGACCATATTGGCATAACTATTGGCGCATGTCGTGTCCATAGCTACTCCTAGTTTTTAAAAGTAATACTTATTATCAAAGAGAAATACATTGTTCTCTAAGACTAACTCTAGAAGCAAACACAGTAAAGAGACAAATCTACTATACTGGTTTCAATTAATGAAAGATAAAAGCTACATTCTGTTGTTTATAGTAAGAACAAATATAATTTAGACAAAGACATGTGGCTAGATGTGCAATCCTGCAGACAACATGTAGAAGGGGAAATTAAGTTAATGCAACTAAGGCTAAGAGATCATATCCTAAAATTAACTAAATATCTAATAATCTTAATGCAACAAAACACATTGAGACTGGGTCTCTTATCTAAATTATATAGAGTTCTGAGGAGAGAAACAAAAAGTTGCAAAGACAATTATCAGAACTATTTTACCGAAATTAAAAATAGACCTCCGAGTGAAGAAGATAAAAAATGAATTCTAATATCTTCTAAACATACAATTTCATCTCTTAGATGGAATCTCTTTACTTGGAAATTTTTGCATAGATCTTTCTTCACATCACATAACACTGAATTAATGTTCAACCAGAAACAAGTTTGTTGGAGATGTAAACAAGAACTTAAAGTGGATTGATAACATATGTTGTTTGACTGTACTGTCTTAACACCTTATTGGAATAACATTAATCTCTTTTTACTGACTTTTTGGAGATAAATTTGTTTTGTCTAAATCACCATTCCTTTTTAAGACTCCCTTTTCTCTATGTGTTAAAAAATGAAATATCACATTTTGTAGTCTATACTGTCTATAGTGAGAAAGGTTATAACTCAGAATTGGAAAAACAAATCTGCACCCTACTTCAAAGAATTTATAAATATTGCAACCAAAGTCTGTCACCTGGAAATCATTACAGTCAGGTCAAGAATAACCAGGATTACCTCTTGCTGCAATGCATGGACAAAACTTAAAGATCTGCTTATGCATGGACAAAACTGCTTGATGAGCAAAAATAACTGCATTTTAGATTTAATGTAATGTATAATAACTTGAATGTCTTGATGGTTAATTGGCACTCCTGTAAATATTTTTTTTCTTTGGTGTGTGAGGTGAGGTTTAGTTGATTTTTTTCATTTTTTTTATGTTTATAAATATCTGACTGTAAATATTGTAATTATTTTACAAATAGAAAATCCAATAAAAACTTAAATAAAAAAGAACCAAACAGATTAACTCAATTTGCCCACTCAAATACTTACTATTATGGGTTAGAAAAATCCTAACATATTCCAGACATATATATGACTGTAAACAAAGAGCAGACATTCAACGTTACTATGAGATGTTCAATTTCTACTCAACATAAATTGAGAGGGGCTCAGTCAGCCATCTCCAGCCTGATACTATTGGCCTCATAGGTGGTAGTTGAGGATTTTTATGTATCTCAGGAAGACCATGCAGAATCGGAACAAGTGGGTGCTCAGCAACCAAGTAATTAAATAGCTCAACAGACATGGATCTGCTCAACACACAATCATATAACGTTGAATAAACCTGCTTAATTGACCTATCAGTACTAAATTTCTGAATCTGAGAATATGTAGAAACATCTTGCAGCATCATATTAATACTATCCATATAAAAGCTCTTAACCATAATTACTATGGCACCCCCCTTTGTCTGCTGGGTAAATGTCATTAGCATCTTGTAAACTTCTTAATGCTGCAAATTAATTCTGTGTAAGATTAAAAAAAATATTACCAGCTCTATCTTTACTCAACATGTCAATTAAATCATTTTCACAGGTTTTGGAAAAAGCTTCCAATAATGGATTCAACACAGGAATAAAAATACTTTGTTTCTTAAACTGATGCAGTCTAGAGTCACTCATAAAAATAGTCTTAAGCATGACATTGCTTGCAACCATTTTAATGTCAAGTATAGTATCACAAAGATCCACTCTTGTAGCTGGAAGAAATGACAATCCTTTCTCCAATAAAAAGTTTTTTCATGAATAAGAACAACTGAAAAAATGTTCCAAATCAAAGACCTTTCATGAGTTCTCACATCCACTTGATTGTACCCTGGTGTACCTGTTTTGTTGAAGGTTTCCTCCACTTCCTGCCTTGACTCTGCAAACGACTCACCATGGAAGGATCTTTACTCTTTATCAGCAAGGGGAAAGTTGGAAAATCCTGATAGACCGCTGCAGTAGAAGGTGTTATAGGAACTTTTCTCCAAATGTCAGTTAAAGCAGGCTGAACAATGGATTCAGAGGTACCAAGAGGCATATTAGTAGAAACATTGTCACACAGAGGAGCATCAACTCACCCCTCTCCAAACGTCTGAGGAGGGACAGAGTCTGAAATAGTCATAGTATTGCCTCTGGGCCAAGAAAACAAAGTTCCAGACTTAAAAATCTACCAAGTCCAGTTTATTTTTATTTTTATTTTGGATTTGCAATCTGAACTCATAAGATGAGATGCTATTAATAATTTAATCTAAAGCCGAAAGGCAAATATCAGATGGAAACTTATTAAGAAGTGACTGCTGGCACTTATTGACCTCTTCTAACAAAGAATCTTCTAGGAGTCTGAAAAAGTCAATAAGCAACTTAACATAAGCAAAGCTTGCATCTAAATTTAATTTCTGCCATTTCTTGAGCAATTAAGGATAAAAGTCACCATGTGTAGGCATCTTAAGAATTCTTAAGCTATGCAGTGCTACATTGAAGAGAAGACAGGCCTCTAGATGTATGTGCTGCCACTGCATACATTTCAGTTTAAACTAATCATTCTAGAGTTCTTTTAACTCTGAATTAAAAGCATTCAAAGGCATGAAAGCACTTACCCTATTAAAACATTTTATAGTTTTTAGCTGTGTTTCGGTCCTTTGCATTTGTTTGGATTTTGGACTTATGTTTCCAGAGCATTGTTTATCAATCTTTTGGTGCTTTCTTTTGTTTTGCTGTAATAAATAAATATATTGATTTATTTTAATGCACAGTAATTGCATACATCCCTGATATCTAATCTGAAATAGTCTTAAGTTTGAGAAGCCAACTCGTGGAGGAAATGGTAAGGTGGTAATTGGGGAAGCCAGATGAGGGAACCACCAAAAATGGTCCAAATTAGGGCCCCCATATGCCAAGGCCAGCCTTGATGCTGGGCATAGAGCTCCCCTCAGCAGTCTGTAGGAGACAGGGGTCTATATCAGAACATCAAAGTATTAAAACTTCGAATGTTCTGATATCGAACACTATTCAGCAAACACTAAGAATAGTGAAGCTGCAGAACAGTAAATTCTTTCCTTGGGAAAGAATTCGGTTGGCAGTTTCTGTGGCTTCGCTATTCTTAGCGCTGTGGTGGAAAGTTAAGGGTTGGGTTCAGGAAACTGTGCAATTGTTTGTAGGTTAGGGTTAGGGGTGGGTTAAGTGAGTTAGGGCATGGGTTAGGTGTGTGTGTGATAGTGACAGACTTTAGGGTTAGGGGCAGTTTAAGTGAGTTAGGGTTAGGACACAGGTTAGGTGAGTGTGCAATAGTGACGGACCTTAGGGTTAGGGTTTGGGTTAAGGTAAGTGGGTAGATAGTAGTATATGTTTAGTTTAGTGTGGCATTAGATGTAGGAATTTAAGTGTATGTGTGTGGTTGCTGTTTGTTTGATGTGCTTGTGTTGTGTGTATGTGTTTCGGAGAAGCAAATTTTTTCCATGGGAAAAAAAATTTGCTGTTTTGGATGTTCAATATTTTCATGTTTAGATGTTTTGGGGCCGATGAAATAGCGTTCACTATTTTCATCTTTCGATAACGTGATATAAACGTGGAGACAGTATACAGAAATAGGGCTTTGAGGTGATCTGCATAGGACATGTTATTTACACCCTATATTCTTTTAGTGAGGAACGTCTGTGGATGTTCCAATTGTTGGATGTGTCTGGTTAGGTAAATATCAAAATGAGCATTGTACTCAATGATAGGTCTGATGAATGCTGAATACAGTGGAACAGTGATCTCCTTGGACCTAGATACCATACATTTATTTATAAGTTGCACACATAGAATGATTTCCTCACTACTGTAGACATGTTGCAGTCAATAGCTAGAATACAGTCTAAGTGTTTATTCCTATCTTCTCAAGTTTGTCAGCATTGCCCTAGTGGGGTATTGTGTCAAATACCTTAGCTAGGTCAATGTAGGCAGTGCAAACCATTTTGCCCTCTTCCATTGCCTGGATTTCTGTACTTTAAAAGAAGTCCATCAGGTTTAGTACGCATGACCTCCCCTTGATGAAACCATCCTGGGTTGGGTCCAGAGCCTGGAGGTTTCCTATGTCATTACTGATAATTTCCATGGCAATTCTTTCCATTGCTTTGCATATTAGACAAGTAGGATTATGGGTCTGTAGTTTCCAGGGTCTGTAGATGTCTGCCGTTGAGCAGAGCGATGATGGTTGCTGTTCTCCATTCATGAGGCACAAAGCTTGTTTGAAGGCTATAATTTAATAGTGATCCCAGAGGGCCTGATAGGTCATGTTTCATGCTGTTTAGAAGACAGCCTAGGATATTTTCTGGGTCCATTAATGCAGTGTTCTTGACATTGAGGACCTGTTCTCTTGTTATAGTAGGGAGAGTTGTATTTGATAGTATTTCCTGTGTGGAGAGTGGGAGAAGACAGGTACAGCTGAATTTGTCTGCAATTTGGTTTGCTATACCTTCTGTCTCAGTATAGATGTCTCCATTAACAATGAGTTCAGTTTATTTACATAAGCACATCACACCAATCTTCTAACTGAGTTTCAACACATGAATTCATTTTATTTTCCATTTGTTAGAGATGGTTCTGTTTAAGAAATATACATGAGCCTTCAAGTTTTCTCGCATAAAGGCACAGTATCTTCTCATTTAGAAGAGTGCATTTTTTCTCACATCATTTTTTGGAGATCCAGTCCTACCTATAATGGTCCTCTGGAGTTGAAACACATAGCATCTACCAGACACAAAAATAATGAGAATTATAGGCATGTAGATCAGGCAATTATTCTAATTAAAATTCATGTCTCACACTTTGGTGTTTAGTCCATTTTCTTAACTATGCCAAACCTGTTTGGTCCTTTGCTGCTTTATTAGTGCTGAACTGGTATATACATACAGTGGTGAGGTCTGGGGCCTCAATCACATTTTAGTCAGGTTTCCTTTCAAATATTTGAAAAACAGGACAGAATCCTACATTCTCTTTATAAAGGCAATGGTGTTTCAAATAGATTGAAACATTTTTTTTCCCAAGGCTTACTAAGTTCTAATCAAGTCATATGTGTCCGAATGGCAAATAAGCAGACACAAGTAGTTGAACATCCTTATCAGGAAATATTGAAAATAACATCAAGAACACTGAAGTGAAATGTGAGAAGAGACCGCAAGGTGGCACCAGAGAGTGAGTACTACAGAAGGCTAAGGAATACTATTGCAGGGTTGACTGACAAATTTCATGTTGGTTGAGTGGTCTACCTAAGAAACACAGATGCCAGATTTAGTGTTTTATTTTTCTCCTAAGACATACACTCATGGCCTATTCAATATAATGATCGCATGCACAGGACTTTGTGCAGCTAAAGGACTTTGTATTGCTCAAGGAGGATATTATGGAATGAAGCTTTACTGCTAAGGTTTGTGGTACAAATGGGAGCTTTACTGCAAAGGGTATTTATTTTATCTATGCTGCAAATATTTATTTAGTTAGTGAGTTAATTGGTGTTCTTTTATTATTTATTCCATTTAGTGGTGAAGCAAGGTGCATATCCGCCACTCAATGCTCCTCTTGACATTATCTTGAATAGTTGCTGCTTAGGCAGCTCTGTTCGATAATATACCAGTCAAGTACTTCTCAGTCAATCAGAAGTTAGGTTACCTTTTTCCAGAGAAGTGTATTTGATTTATTTTCTACAATTTGAATGCAGCACAATTTTTCCATAGCTGCAGTCTGCATGTTTATATAAATATAAACTGATTTAAGACAGAACATTATTCCAGTAAAGTTTTATATGGGTAACATAAACTAAGCATAAAAAAAGGAGAACTGCTTACACAAAATTGTCGGGGAACAATTGAAGATTGTAGTCCTACCATAATGTTAGCTCTTCCAATAAGTTTGCTACTTCCTCAAAAAGAGTTTATCATACAAAAGATGCTGAGCACTAAATGTTATTGTCTACCATTTATGGAAGAGTTATATTTGTTATAGTATTTGTTATAATACAGCTAGCAAAAAAACTATCTGAGATCTGTAGGTTTGGAAAGCAAGCAGTGGTGTACATGAGGAAAACTGTGAAGAATATTGCTGTTTTTTTTTTTTGTTTTGTTTTTTTTTTTTTTTTTTTTGTGGAAAGGGCGACCATTTGAGTGAAGTATGTAAAACTAGTGTTGTTGTGTTTGCTATGGAAAGAAACAGATTACAGTATTGCTAAAGGTAAATTTGTTACAGGAAATTAGCTGATATTAAAACAAAGCTGATGGACCTAACAGTGAAAGTGTAAATGATATATTTAGAGGAAACTATTGATAAAGAAATCATATAACTTAAATTAAATATGAGTAGATAAGGAACTATCAAGATTATCAACAGGTGCTGTAACTGATGAGAAAAGCAGTGAAACAAAATTCTTTGCCATCTTCTTTAAATTACAGTTAAGGCTTACTTGGAAATTTCAATAGGCAAAAAATAAATATAAATATATGATTTTCTATGTTAAAATATAAAGGAAATCATGAACAAAAATGATGGTAATGACACTTCTTGGGATGAAGAAGGTATAGTAGGAGAGAAACATTTCTGAATGATTGTTTGTGTTTTACCTGTCAATATGAAAAAGTGAAAATCAAATAAAATTGGGAAGAAAATGAACTGTGTAATACTAAACGCATATAATATCTTAGCCAGATACAGAAAACATGTAATTTTGGGTTTATTTAGGTACAGATTGTAATCCTTTATTGAAGGATAAACCAAGCAAAAAGGCTAGGAAGGAAGTTGGGAATAAACGCAGCTCGTACGGGTGCAAGTCAACCTGATCACGGATATTCTTTTAGTAACACCAACAAATTTGTTTCAGCACACTCCAACGAAAGAACAAGATGGTATTGAATAACACCAACAAATTTATTTCAGCATACTCCAACAGCAGAACAAGAAGGTTAAGCGCTTTCAACTGGTGCGATGCCAGTCTTCATCAGAACCATTAGACAGTGTTTCCTTCTGAAAATAAATAGCAGCAATACCTGCGGTTTGAAAAACCGCGCCAAAATCTTTTGAAATGTTTTAAAGTGACAGCATCAACTCTACATGAAATATCAGCATAAAATATGCCTCAGTTTCGGCGTTTAACCGCATTAATCACTTAAAACACATTACAAACAGATATTAAATTCTCCATACATAACACAACATAAACTTGACTTGTACTCCATAAAAATATACCATAACTCCTTAATCATCCCAATTCTCTCATTAAATTTATAGCAATTGAAAGTATTCTATACTTATAGGATAAAGGTCAATAAATTTCATAAAATGTGAAAGTATGTCCACGATGTTATATTCTAATGTTTTTTTATGAAATAGTTTTTTATGAAATAGTTTTTTTAAAAACACTGATGTTGTTGTTTAGCTAATATTGTATGTTTGTATATGTGAATGTAAAAATTAATAACTCATAAAGTATTCTGTATACTACCATATTATAACTAAAAAATATATAACATATATGCCTATACATCACAATAATATAAATCTGGTTGCATTCGAAAAAATATATATATAGTGCTACATAAGTATTACCACATAAAATATACCACAATGTAAAAGTCGTAATGATGAAAAATCTATATGGATGTGTGTGTATTATGGACCAATGTTATATAGAAAATTATGTATCTATAATAACTATATACACAATATAAATAACCATTAAATAACTACTGTAGGATATAATAGAATAAATATATGTTGTATGAAATTAATTAAAAAGATTTATTTTAAAAATGATTTGTTTTAAAATACTTATAGTATAAAAAATGCTTATTATAAAAATAGTACTTATATAAATAATAAATATAATATATTTAATAAATGTAATATTATATATTATATCATTTATATTATATATATGTGTGTGTTCCTAGAGAAATTGTAAAAATTGTACTACATTAACAATGCTCAGTTGAGGAATTATAACACTAGTGTGTCAAACGTTAAAAAATGAACAATATGTAGTGTATGCAATAGTAAAAATTAAAATTATTGAAAATATTACTGGCCTAACTTGTGATTCAATATATAACCTTTAATCACACATAAGAAATGGTTTAATCCTTATAGAGTCATTAAGACCTGGATACCTGGTGGCATCGGTTCTAATTTGCCATGCACTCTCTTTTAATGCTAGTTTATTCTTCCAGTTGCCTTCTTGTGTATTTATTTGGTCTATAATGGTGAATATGAAACTATGTTGTGCCCCTTTATCTAGGATATGTCTATAAAGGGCATTTGTAGTGTCTTCTTTGCGTATTTTGTAATAATGTTCATATATCCATTTTTTAATGACCCTTTCCGTTTTGCCTATGTAATATGCTTTATATGCATTGCAGCAGGCGATATAAACCACTTGTTTGCTATTACAATTCCCACTCAAGCATCTAATAACTGTGTGGTTAATATCTTCTAATATTATTTTGTCTACTTCATTAATATAACGGCATTGACGGCATGTTCCGCATTTTGTACAACCTCTCTTTTGTTTCGCCATCAAACCATTTTGTGTTTCTGTGTATTCCAACATCCTTTTTATGTTGGGAGCAACTTTAAATATTATTTTAGGTGCATTTCCTAATTTATTACTCAATTTGTTGGAGATGATGACATCCCAATGTTTGGTTAAAATTTCTTTAATATAATGCACATATGGAGTGTAAGTTAGAACACATACTCTGTTGAAATTATGTTGTAATTCCTTTATCTTGATAGTATTGTCTGTATCTTTATCTTTGCTATTCTATGTCATCTAGTTTGAATGTTATGAAGGAAGATATTAATATGTTATGCAGTATTTTCAGAAAGAGGGGCTACCCAGATAGAATGGTAAAAAAAATATCCCAGTATGTTATATCACAGTGGGGCAACAAATATAAACCATTATTAGGAGCTAAAGATACAGGTGTACAAGTGCACATATAGATAGTTTTCTCTATGTATTTCTTTATAGATATGTGTACACATTCATTGTTTTTACTTATTTATCTGTTATGTGACATTTTAATTATGCTATGCAGCTACGTTGTAGGCATTATTACTTTTAAATGAAACAGATATTAATATTTTTAATATTTTATTATCTAATCTTATACACATAGATTGTTAGATAGTCTTTGTTTTTTATATATAACATTCTAGGCATAAGTGTTTTGTTTATGTACATAATCAGATTTGCCTTTGGCTACTGATGAATTGTGATTTTTTGTGTTAAGGGTTAGTACACCTTTAAATGTATTATCTGGCTAATCCAATTGGATTTACAGGATGACTATTTAATTGATGGATTTGTAGTGTTTTTTGTACGTCTGAAGAAGCCAGTAGGTGAAAGCGCTAACGTGTCCAAATAAACTAGTTTTTATCAGTACGAACGTTTCCAGAACTGTTACTTGCTATATATATACTTGCATCTTATTTCAAGTATTTTTGGTCGCTGTAAATACCAGTATTTCTGCCTGGAACTCCACGGAAACTTTTGGAAGTGGCTATTGTGATTATTTTCTTTTATTTCGTGGGTTCCGTGCTCCGTTGGCTTGGTGCACTCATCTGTGTGTTATACGTTAAGCTATTATTTGCGCACCGGCCCAGGAGAATGGCAGACAAACTTGATGGAAATGTGGAGTTGCCGTATGTTCCGACCACACTGGAACTGGCCAATCGGAAAGGCGAGAGGTTTGCGAAGTGTATTATAGGAGATGACAACGTTTTAATGCAGTATGAACCTAACCTGGACTGTTCGGAAGAAGGGGTTGATATAACAGATACCGTGTGTTGTACGGAAGATCTAAACCAACTCGAAATGGACTTTATCAAGCTCAAGAGACTGCAGTTGCAACGCCAGCATTTCGAGGTATGTTTGGCTAAAAAGATTGTTCCGCGTGGGCTGCGTGTGTTGAAAATGCCCACTTCTGGAAATGCCTTTCCTGAATTACTTTACAAATGGCAGCAACTCAACTTGGAGTTGAGTTTTAATTATATGCGGTTATTGATTCAACATCATCAGTCAGAGGAAGATGACTTGAGGAGGTCAGTTAACGAACTTTATGATAATATAAGAAGCAAATATGACTCTGGCGTTGTAAATGCAAGATTGGACAGAGTCCTTGATAACGTCTCTCTGTTTGAGAGACGTTTGATAGAACAAAAAAAGTCTAAAATACTAAGAGACTCTAAAGATTTTAAAAATAATAATGTCTTTACATGGCCTATTACTGTAAATCAGATAGGACCTGCTAGACATAGTAATAGAACTGAAAATGTGGATGTTAGCTCTAATGCCATAAATACGAACAGTAGTGGCAATGGTTGTATTGAGACTTTTGATAATATTACTAACAATGTTGCTAAGAGTGTTGAATGTAATATACCTGTTGTTAATGATGCTACACCTGACAGTCAGGCGACTGCAGTGAGAGATAATGGTGAGATAGTAGAGACTAATACAAATGCATTTAGTAACAGGAATGTGGGACAACACGTGTATGCAGACGTTGTGGTTCAGAGAAAAACACATAGTAACGTTGTACCTCCGAATTTGTTATCTGATGGTTCCATGAGTAATACCTCTGCTATTCAAGCAGGTTGTACCCCTTTCCCCATAGCACAGTCACGTTTTGTGGGGAGGGAGAGATCCAAGAGCAGGGGTCGACAGAAGAGGAAGGGTTCGGACTGGGAACAACAAGGCCCAACCATAAAGAAAATGTGGGAACGGGCAGGAGTACGTTAGTTGTAAATATATCCAACAGAATCCTCACATACCATGAAGAACAAGTTCTTGCCAGAGGTCTGAATTTTATTCCGACCAGCAATAGCAACTTGGTAGACTCCATAATAGATGTAAAGACCTATGTAAGGAACATCCAATTGAAATTGGACTATGGCACAAGTGACTCAGGAGAGGTTGATACCGGTTTAGAATAAATAGCACATATGTACCACAATTACACCCACTCTTGGATGTCTTTTCCAGGTTAGTAGAAGAAGATATTTATACATACTTTGAAAATCCTAATAGACCGAAATGTAAATACAATTTGAACTATCAGCAAAGACAGGCCCTTAACACATTGAAGATGGATAATTCTATTGTTATAAGACCAGCAGATAAAGGTGGCCCGATAGTGGTCATGGATGTTGAGGGGTACATGAATATCATGACTGAATTTTTGTATGATGAATCACTTTATCTACGTATTACCATGGTCAGAGTCACTGAGTTGATGGTGGGGGTATATAGTATGCTGGATGAATTATTGTCATCAGAAATTATATCATCGAGTTTGTATAACTATTTGAAAGTTTTCAATCCCAGGATACCAATAATTCAAGGTCTACCTAAGGTGCACAAGTCATTAGAGAGGCCGCCTATGAGACCCATAGTTGCAGGCCAAGGCTGGTTGACTGAACCCCTGTCTATATATGTTGAGTATTATACTAGGCCCCTTGTGAATAGAATTCCACATATCCTCAAAGATAGCAAGCAGTTTCTGTTAGAGCTATATGATGAATTGAAATTAGTAAGTGACTCGTGTGAATATATTCTAGTGACTCTAGATGTAGTGAGTCTTTTCACGAAGATACCAAATGAAATAGGGATATTATATATGCAGAAATTTTTGAATATGCATTCCTCCTATACTGAGAATATAGTGGATGTGCTATGTCTTTTTATGGAAACCATTCTCACAAATAATGTATTTATGTTTGGAGAGGAGTTGTTTTTACAGAAAGATGGCGTAGCTATGGGCACTCCTTGTGCCAATAGCTACGCCAACATTGTAATGGCACAGTGGGAAGTGGATTTTCTTTTTAACACAAATGGATTCAAGGAACATATTAGATGCTACAAGAGGTTTGTAGATGACCTCTTTTTTATATGGCTTGGGGATATCAACCAATTGTTATTGTTTGTTGATGAGATTAATAATTCAACTGATTTCTTAGAATTTACAGTTAGTTACTCGTTTGATTCTATTTCCTTTTTGGATGTTAATATTACTAGACTACCTTCTGGACTGATCAATACGTCCATTCATAGGAAGTTATGTTACAGGAATACCTTATTACATCGGCAGAGCATGCACCCCAAGTATGTTTTTGATAACATTTTGAAGAGCCAATTAATGAGAGCGTCTAGATTGAATCCAAGTATTGAAGGGTACAATGATGAGGTAGCCCGGCTCAGAAATATGTTTTATGACAGAGGTTATAATGATAGCGTATTTGCATATGCGTTAAACTATGTTCATCCCCTCAGAGATACTGTGGCCAAACCCTACTTCTCTGAACAACCTCACAATGAGATCCACAGCAATGAGCCAGCAACAGCAGTTGTGAGAGCCCCCCTTTTTTACACTAGAGACTCAGTATATATCAGAGATTCATTAGTTAGACATTGGGATGTACTTAGATTAGATGAACGCATCATTGAGTTGGTGGGATTTGAACCTAAGGTTGTTTATAAGAACAAACCTAATTTAAGGAATATGTTGTGTTATAAAACTTTATTGAAGAAAGAGTTGAAAAATCGGGATAGTGGGTACAACACGGTCCCTTGTGGTAAATGTAATCAATGCCATGCTATTGATACTAGCACTACATTCACACACCCCATTAGCAATTATGTGTACAAATTTAACACAGGCACAGACTGCACAAGTAAGAATGTGATATACTTAGCGAGATGTTCAGCATGCAGTTCATATTATATAGGTAAAACTAATAGATCATTGAGAGAACGAGTCAGGGAACATCTATATCACATCAGAATGGGGACAGAAACCAACGCACTAGCTAAACATGTTAAAAGCACTGGTTCATCACACACATTTATGTTCTTTGTTATGCAAGAAGTGTATGAGAACCCTAGAGGAGGGGACCTGATTAATGATACACTAGAATGTGAAATGAAATGGATTATCAGGTGTAAATCTGATAAATCACCTGGTCTGAATGAAAGAGTGAACATTAGACCTATACTTAGAAAGAAGAGGTGTAGGAAACCTAAGAATTGTTAGTGATCTATTAGAGAGGGAGTTAGGTTAGTGTGTGTGTTGACATTGTAGTTATTTATTAAACTAGCACCTAACATATTGTGATTATACTATTGTACTTCTGCCCCTATATACCAAGACGTATATGTGCACATGTAGATAGTTTTCTCTATGTTAATTTTTTATAGATATGTGTACACATTCATTGTTTTTACTTATTTATTTGGTATGTGATATGTAAATATCAGAAATTTTAATTAAGATATGCAGTTACAATGTGGGCATTATTTCTTTTAAATGAAACAGATTAATATCTTTTAATATTTTATTACCTAATTTCATACATATAGATTGTTAGATAGTTTTTGTCTTTTTCATATACAATATTCTAGGCATAAGTGTTTTGTTTATGTACTTAATCAGATTTGCCTTTGGCTACTGATGAATTGTGATTTTTCATGTTAAGGGTTAGTACACCTTTAAATGTATTATCTGGCTAATCCAATTGGATTTACAGGATGACTATTTAATTGATGGATTTGTAGTGTTTTTTGTACGTCTGAAGAAGCCAGTAGGTGAAAGCGCTAACGTGTCCAAATAAACTAGTTTTTATCAGTACGAACGTTTCCAGAACTGTTACTTGCTATATATATACTTGCATCTTATTTCAAGTATTTTTGGTCGCTGTAAATACCAGTATTTCTGCCTGGAACTCCATGGAAACTTTTGGAAGTGGATATTATATTTATTATTTATATAAGTACTATTTTTATAATACGCATTTTTTATACTATAAGTATTTTAAAACAAATCATTTTTAAAATAAATCTTTTTAATTAATTTCATACAACATATATTTATTCTATTATATCCTACAGTAGTTATTTAATGGTTATTTATATTGTGTATATAGTTATTATAGCTACATAATTTTCTATATAACATTGGTCCATAATACACACACATCCATATAGATTTTTCATCATTACGACTTTTACATTGTGGTATATTTTATGTGGTAATACTTATGTAGCACTATATATATATTTTTTCGAATGCAACCAGATTTATATTATTGTGATGTATAGGCATATATGTTATATATTTTTTAGTTATAATATGGTAGTATGCAGAATACTTTATGAGTTATTAATTTTTACATTCACATATACAAACATACAATATTAGCTAAACAACAACATCAGTGTTTTTAAAAAACAATTTCATAAAAAACTATTTCATAAAAAAACATTAGAATATAACATTGTGGACATAATTTCACATTTTATGAAATTTATTGACCTTTATCCTATAAGTAGAGAATACTTTCAATTGCTATAAATTTAATGAGAGAATTGGGACGATTAAGGAGTTATGGTATATTTTTATGGAGTACAAGTCAAGTTTATGTTGTGTTATGTATGGAGAATTTAATATCTGTTTGTAATGTGTTTTAATTGATTAATGCGGTTAAACGCCGAAACTGAGGCATATTTTATGCTGATATTTCATGTAGAATTGATGCTGTCACTTTAAAACATTTCAAAAGATTTTGGCGCGGTTTTTCAAACCGCAGGTATTGCTGCTATTTATTTTCAGAAGGAAACACTGTCTAATGGTTCTGATGAAGACTGGCATTGCACCAGTTGAAAGCGCTTAACCTTCTTGTTCTGCTGTTGGAGTATGCTGAAATAAATTTGTTGGTGTTATTCAATACCATCTTGTTCTTTCGTTGGAGTGTGCTGAAACAAATTTGTTGGTGTTACTAAAAGAATATCCGTGATCAGGTTGACTTGCACCCGTACGAGCTGCGTTTATTCCCAACTTCCTTCCTAGCCTTTTTGCTTGGTTTGTGGTCGTAGTTCGATATCTTTATTGAAGGATGTAATATTGAGAAAATTAGAAGTATATGTGTATCGAGAAAATGTTCATCTCTTACCAAGTTTTCTTCTTCTAAAGATACAGGACTACTATTATTTTTTCTTAATAGTGATAGAAAAGATAAACTTCTGTAATAGAGACGTGTGTCCCTCAGTAGAAGAAAGAAAGGGTAGAATTATTAAAAAGAAAAACAGAGCAATGTTTGAATTACAGTAAAGCAATAATATCAGGTACGGAATTCAATTGTTGCTAAGAAAGAAAATGTGTTTTCTGATAAAGTAATTAAAAGATGCAGTTTTCTGACTGCTCTGAACATAGGACTATTAAATATGTTATAGGGGCATATATTTCTAATGTACACTATCCATTGACATCAGACCAGTAGATAGTATATAAGGAATGAGTAGAAATAAGTGTCATTCCAGATTACATAGATTTAGAGAAAACTAAAGCCTTAATAAAGAATAAAATTATGGAAAAGGCCCATGGAAACATATTTTAGAAAAAAGTAACAGACATGTTGAGTTTGCAAAGGAAAAATAACAACTTGGGTCACTCATAAATCAAGGTAGGAGTGGTAGAAGAAATGTAAAGACAATTTAAAATGCATTTATAAGTAGAAGGAATGTGTAGTAAATTAAAACATAGTGAAGTTTTGTATCAAGAAAGGTATTTCATGAATCTTACCTTGTGAATGCTTGCAGCACAAACATACATATATAAGACACCAAGCAACAGTGTCTGTTTTCAAGACTTTTTAAAACACTGAAAATCACAAGAAAATACAAGTAAAATCAGAGTCTTAAGTCAATGGGCATTAGAGAAAAAATGAAGAAATTACATGATTTCAAGCATGACTTATGTATTCACTTCCTGTTTTTCCTCTCTTATCATTAGATTCAAAATCTCAAACCTCAAAGTTTGTGTTATTGTAGGCACAACAGAGTGGACATCTCTCTACTTCATACACACAAGTAACAAGCCCCAGAGAGTACACATCAGTGAAATCAGACCCCCCAAAGGTCATCTTCATTTTCAGGATGTCTAGTATAAGAAACATTGTCTCATAGCTTTAGATGTTGTCCAAGCATTCTCAAATTGTCAGCCATTCTTAGAGAATCCTTTTCCTTTACAGCATAAAAGAGAGATGGAATCTTTCCATCACTATCATAGTTTCTTCCAATGTGATAGAAGAAAATCATCTGGTATGCTCTCCCTCAGCACTGTAACCTTTCTCATTCTGTATATATTACTTGCAGTCCTAGCCCACCTACTGTACCTGTATAAATCATGGAACTGAGTTTCTTGAACATTCTCCCAAACTATTTTGTATTTGACAATAATGGATGATGGCAGCTTCATAGAATGACCAGAAGATGGTGCAGAACATGGGTGGTAATCAATGGTGTTTTCAGATATACATCCCACATTTGTGAGTCCTAGTTGTCTCTAAACTAACTGAAATGTTCTGAAGCATCCAGCTTACTCTCATGAATCCTGAATATCAGCCAGAGATAGGAAAGCCATTGCAGCTAGCTCCTACACCTTCAGCTGGTATTCGGGGAACATTCCTTATTCCAGACACAATCCACTCATATCTTTGTACTTTCTTCCAGATGATTCTTCTGAGGTGAAATAGGCAGCCTCAGAGTCTCACAGAGAGAATCACAGCCTGGTGATATCGTACACCACCAGTTTGATCTTTAGTCCATAGTCTTTATTCCTCAAATACTGCTAGAAGGCTCTCAGGTAGTTACTCATAGTATACCTGGCTTTTCATTGACATTTACACATATATGAGCACTATATGCCTCATTTCAGTATCCATGCCCAAATGGGAATTACTAATACAGAGTTGTTGACAGATGGTCATCTGCACTGGGAAAGTACCATCGACATCCATGGGTCAGGCTTGGAGAGCTCAGTTAGACTACTTGTCCATTGTGAGCTACATGACTGTGGAACTTCTGTTATCTACAGTAACAGTCTTAAAAATATAACTGTCACACTACAGGATTCCATCTGCATCTATTACATTTCTAAGTATTGGGAATGTTTCCCTTCCATCTGGACACATTTCGCTCTGTGCTTCACAACCCAGTGCAGGAAGTCATCCTGAAGGCGCATGCAATTGTCCCCTTTTGGAAGCACCAGCCTCACATCACCACATCACTAAACAGTAATATTAGGGTTATATTGTGAGACTTTGGCCTCTAACCCCCCCCCCCCACACACACACACACACACACACACTCACAAATTCCTATGTACTTTTCTTCTGTACTACTTCAAGACAAATAACAGGCAATTATTATTTTTAACATAATGTGAGTTGAAAGTCTCTTCATACAACTTTACTGCAGCTGCAAAACTATCTCGTTGAAGATGCGAGCAGACAGAAAAGAACACAGCATTCCCAAAACACCTCTGTGTAATTTCTGTTACATGAGATTAAATGCTGGTATTTTTCCATCTGGACTTGAATAGCTAATCACAACTGAATGGACTAACCTTGGGTATGCAAACTTTTTTCAGCTTTTTGATCACACCTAGTGTCATACACTGGAGAACAATCAGCAAGGAATGAAACATTATTCATTCATGAGAGTTGTTTTAAAGGTTAAAAATGATGGGTACAAGGATGCAGGATTTGTAGCAACTGCTTTGTTTTGCTACCAATAAAATGAAGCACAGTAAATTTCATTGCTCAGACTTATTGTTTATATTGGCATTTTACCAAAGAGTGGCAGTTTATGATGAAACCATGACAATTTCCTTGTATGGCACAACATTAAATATTTCTGCAACATACAAGATGTGATCTTAAATATAGCTTTCGAAAGAAACACTTGTGTAAATAGAAGTATTCTGGGTAAATTTGTATTATATGCAGCAGTATGACAAGCAGAATAATGAATACAAAATTTACCTAAAAGACAAAATAACAGGCATGGAAACGTATAGCTGAAATTTTATAAACGTTTGCTTTCTGCTAACACATTTCTAACTGAGCAACTGATGATTAAAATGTGCTTATATTGAATCATTTTGTGTTGCGTGTCATGTATAAATCCAATAAATTGATGTCTGTAACCTTTAAACATACATATTCTCTCTACTGAAGGCTTTCTGTCATAACCAGTTAAGTATTTACGCAGTTTAATCACAAATGGTAAAGCTTTCTTACTAAGACATGTTCTGAAGTTAGTAAATTACTCCTAACCTGTAAGTATAGTAATAATAAGCGGTTACCTTTTATAACCGCGAAACCGCAGTTGTGCGAATACAGAAACATTGACACATATTGAGCGAACCATGAAAACATCGAACGTCCTGAAGCACGAAATTCAAAATGTCGAATTGTCATAGTTGGCCCTTCTCCGGTATAGCTCCTTAAGGTAAGTGTGCAATAGTTACGGACCTAAGGGTTAGGGTGCGGGTTAAGGCAAGTGCATACAAAGTAATATATGTAAACTTTAGTTTAGGGTTAGAAGTAGGGTTTTGTTAAGTGTACGCATGTGGATTATTTATTTTGTTTGGGTAGGTAGTATGTAGCGGGCGGTGGGGTTGGCCAGCTATGCCGATTCGACATTTTGAATTCCGCGGTTCAGGATGGTCGGTGGTTTTGCAGTTTGCTCAATATGTGTCGATGTTTCCGTATTCGAGTATGTGAAGTTTTGCAGTTATAATATAGACCCATAATAAGCATATTAACAATGGGAATCAGTAGGCTGACAGCTACTCCTAACTTTTCCATATGCAGAACAGATAACCAGAACCTAAATGATCCTTTTGTTGCTGCATCTTAGCAAACAAGGCTGCACTCATAATTGTATGTACTGGGCAATTGATTTACAGCAATGAGGCCTGCTACATAAAGCTATATGGCTCTGATAATAAATAAAGTGAAGCTAAGAATCTTGCATGCAAAATGTGATATTCAAAGACTCACAACTGATCTTTGCATGAATATAACTCTTCATGCCGCCTCCGCAAAAATATAATTCATTAAAACGTAATTACTTTCATCAGTTTCTTGCTAATATAAATCCAAAAACAAATGATGTTGGGGGAAAAAAGAACCACCGGTGTGTAAAAGCAAACAAAGTCAAGAAGTAAAAATGAGAAATACAATCAGTGATACACAGCAGAGGTAGATCCAAATCGTAGTTTAATGTAAAGAATAAAACACAGATGAGCGCTTTCACATATAGCTTCTTCAGAATGAAGATGACAGGATTGACAGACCTCGATGCTTTGCCAGAGATGGTCTGCATCTGTCACCACTAGGCTTCCGGATACTGGCCAAGCTCTTGCCACCCCTATAGTGCCTTTTTTAGGCAGTGTCCCAAAGATCAAATTACCATCGTAACAGCTACAAACAAATGCAATCTAAGGGTCATGCTGCTCAACACAAGAAGTCTAAATCTCAAAATGCACTCGAAGCACTCCTTAAAATGAAGAACATTGACGTGTGTGCTGTAACAGAGACCTGGTTCAAGGCAGCAGAAAGTACCCATTGCACTACCAGGCTGTAATTCATTCCACGCCTTTTGGCCCCAGAACTTGGACCGAAGCTCCAAAGGCGGTGGTGATTCCATGTTCATAAAGGATGCGCACACCTCCAAACTGGTAGTCCAACATAACGCATCAGAGATACTTCAGGTGCAGTTAGCATTGGGTAAAACAGCAATTCAGGTTGTAGTCTACTATAGGTCTCCAACCATGTTGCAATACTCACACTCCACATTCTTAAGCACCCTGGAGAATATTGGGGTCCAACCTAACACTCTCATAACTTGAAAAACTACTCATGTACAAATGCACTTGCTCAGCATTTCCTGGAATTCATTAATTCTGTTGCCCTGTACCAACTCGTTCGTACCACCATTAGAGGTAGCAACATCCTTGACCTGGTCATTACTAACATGAGCAACCATTGCTCTACACCAATAGTCATCTCCTCCATGGTTAGATCTGACTACAAACTTATCACCTTGGAAATCCACATTGTCCCAACCTCCCCCCCCAAAGGTAACCACCATGAAAAACTTCTCCGAAATTAACTTTGGGCTCCTAAAAACAGAGGTGAATAACTTCACAGCACCCATGCAAATAGAGAATAGTTGCATGAATGCTGAATTATACACCAATGCACTGTACGAACAGGTACACAAATACATGGAACTCGCCATACCCAATAGAACCAAGATGCTCTCCTCCAAAAAAAGGAAGCCAATCTGGTGGCCCCCTGCCATAAAAAACTCTACAACAGAAGGAGGAAACTGATGCGGAATAAGGTGAAGTCCCAAGACTGGAAAAAACTCCCTTATCAGCCTCAACAAAAAGTTGAGACCCTCATCAGATCCTCTAAAGCTAGCATTGAAAACAGAATTGCAGCAGATAATAAAGACAACCACAAGGCCTTCTATAGTTATGTAAGGAATCTCCATGGCAATACCCAGATTTGCTCTGAGATACTGCACAGTGGTACCTCCTATACCGAGCCAACAGATATTCCCAATATACTAGCTGACAGATTCAATGCCAAATTTACCCCTCTCCCCCCAAAGGACCAATCACAATACCAGTAGATTGCCAGGCACCCAGTATTACTGCTGCACAGGTTAAAACAGCACTGTCCTAGGCCAAGAATACAGCTTCTATGGGACCTGACAATATCCCTGGCTGTATTCTACATGAACTACAGAGTGAACTGGCACCTCACCTGTATGCCCTGTTCAGTCACAGCCTCACCTCAGGCTTTGTCCCCACTGAATGGCGCATTGCTACAGTCATCCCTCTCCACGAAGGAGGAGTGACTACAGACCTTGGGATTTATCACCCCATTAGCCTGACAAGTATGATATGCAAAGCTATGGAATGTATCATCATGGACCTCATAAACAAGGATATAGGGAATCTCCAAACTCTGGATCCCACACACTTTGGTTTTGTGGAGGGTAGATCTTCTTTGAGTCAGTCACCAGAGCTGTGGATGAAAGTAAGGTGGTTCATACAGCTTACCTTGATCTGGCCAAGGCCTTTGATACCATTCCCCACCCAGGAATCATAGAAAAACTCACTAAGCTAGGCATCAACTCCTATATCACTAGGTGGGTTGCAAACTGGCTCACAGATAGAACCCACAGTGTGAAAGTAGCTGACTCCAAGTCAGACTGCCGACCAGTCATGAGTGGAGTCCCACATGGTTCGGTCCTGGGTCCTCTCCTGTTTGGTATCTACTTCTCTGAAGTCCAGGCCAGCACAAAGGGACTCTGGCTGACATAGTTCACAGAAGATTGCAAGTTGGGAGCTATTATTAGCTCCCCAAGTGATATTGACATCCTACAGAAAGGCCTCACTGAGACTAACGATGTGTCAGAACCATGCCCCTAAGCTCAATGCCAAAAATGTGTCGTCATCCCCTTTGGGAAAAACCCGGTTCCCATGAATTACCACACTGATGGTAGTCCACTGAACACAGAAGGCATTATAAGAGATCTGGAAATACAGGTTGACACTAACCTCTCTTTTGACCACCACATTGCCATTATGGTCAGGAAGTCCTTCTATGTGGCACATCTTATTACTAAGGGTTTTGCATCCAAGGAGAAAGAGGTCATTGTCGCCCTCTGCTCTTCCCTCATTAGGCCAGTCATCGAGTACAATACCCCACTTGGCATGTACCTCACTAGACACTTGCAACAACTGGACAGGCTAGAAAAGTACCTCACAAAGAGGATCCTAGGCCGTAAACACTTGTCCTATATGGACAGACTCAAAAAACTCCAACTATTCTCTGTCTCATATCACCTACTTAGAGGCAATCCCTGCTTGACTTACAAAGCCATGTCTGACCCAGTTCTGTTAGAAATGCTACATCTAAAGAAATCCCAATCCCTCCACACTACACACTCCAGAGACCTCAACCCTATTACCACAACCAACAGAACATGCTGGAGGGAAAGGTTCATAACCTAGAGACTGCCCATGCTATGGAATAGACTTCCCATACATGTCAAACAGAGCACCTCACTGGCCCTCTTCAAGAGAAATCTTGAAGAGTGGATGGGAAATAGAAAATTCACCCCGGGGACCACTCCAGTGGCTCTACTTGACAGAGGCACTGGGAACTAAGGTCGGGTGGCATGATGGGTAATCCTATGGGCTAGGCTTGTAAAGGCTCCAGGGCCATTAGCCTAGTACATACCTATGAGCCTATGAACCTATATATATATATATATACATACATACATATATATATATATATATATATATATATATATATATATATATATATATATATACATGCTGTATACTGTATATACACACATACTTCTGGATTTCTAAATCCTCGAAGTAACATAACATCGACTCTCATAACAGCAAGATGACTTCAGCGAACATTTAAATAAACTCCTGAAATGGTGTATTTTGCATCCAGGAAACAAAAACTTGGCCACCATAGCGAGATTTGCCCTTTTTTTCACTGTAGTGAGATCTCGTAGTTGTATATTTAGTTGGGGGGGGGTTGAGCAGGATGAAAACCCCCACTTTGGTGGATTTAATTTTGTTTGTTTTTTGTTTTCGTTATTGGTGGACAAGTGGTTAGTTTCCCAGAGGCAAAATACACCATTCTGGGAGTTAATTCAATTAATTTTTTGCTGAGGTCATCTCTCTGGTACGCGGGTTGACATTAAGGTAATTCATCGTTATGACACAGATCGATATATATATATATATATATATATTTCCCGTCTATCTCCAATCCCTCACCCAGCATCAGTGGTTATGGTGACCTGAAAGGAACTCTGTAATATCCAATATGTATGTACTGTTGTAAGGTAAACTATCTCTAGCCCCTACTTGGGTCCCTAAACAATTTAATCAGGCTCTCAGCAAGCAAAGTGTCCCACATTTTTTCCCTCTCGGCAAACAAGCCCTCCAGTGCCAGCAGACAGCCTGTGCTCTTTGACCTGACACTACATTGCAAGGTACACTATATCTAGCCCCTTCTCAGGTCCCTAAACAATTCAGCCATCTATCTTAGCAGCTCTCAGCAAGTGAAGTGACCTGTGTTTTTTTTCCCCTCTACCCGACACTACATCGCAAAGTATGTCATAAATAAAATGTAATAATGTGTATCTGCTAAAATATTCTGTTATACTTTAGTGAAAATGGCTATTTATAACCACCAGGACCTGCTAACACCCCCCCCCAAAAAACACCTAATGCTACCTCTAATATGTTACACTCCATTTACATATAATACGTCTTTACAATTAGTACATAGTGAAAACTTTCAGTCTTTATATACTCTTTATCATTTCTAATTTCCTATTGGTTTTATCCTTTCTCTTCCATTTTACTGTTTCCCCTAGCCTATTTTAATTCTCAGAAATGTTAGAATCTTCATACCTACTGATTGTTTTCCGATTGCAAAAGTCTCCAGTGGGTGCAGCCCAGCTCTATTCACCCTCACTGTGCTAGGCTTCACTTTGATACCCTAGCCTACCACCATTCTCACCCACCCCCCTTTCCAATAGCTTTATATCTGTCTTAGTCCATCCCCTAACCTCCGTGAACCAGTAACCTCTCTCATAGCTATAACTTTATCCACTCCTTGCTCCCTCCCCCTACTATTTCTTTTTGCAATTATCCAACCAAAAAATAATCCAAAGAAATTCTGGAAATCTGTCTCCTCCCTGCCTAACCCTGGAACCCTGCAAAACCCAACACTTGAGCCTGATGAAGACCCACAGCAAATTGCCCATATGTTCAACTCCCACTTTATCGATACCATTCTTAAACTAGTCAAAGACCCATCTCCAATATGTTGCCCAATATCTAATAATCTAGCAAACTCCACAAACCAGGCCAAGACAATCCTAGCCCCCTTTCTACCCCCTCCAATGAAACCCCTAACCACAATACATTAAATCCTCCATTCTCTATGCAGCCATTATCCACCTCCCTAGTATTTAAATGTTTGACTAAACTAAGTCCATGCTCCCTCTCCCCTGATAATCTTCCATCTGAATATCTAAACTAGCAGCTGATGCCATACCCTATTCAGTTAGTATTCTAATAAACTGATCAATCTCAGAATCATATATCCCCTAACTCTGGAAAAAAGCCATTATTACTCCACTACACAAAGGAGGTCATACTAATGACCTATCAAACTATCAGCCAATCTGTATACCCTCACCACTATCAAAAATCTTAGAAAATGTGTTCATTCTCAACTTCTAAAATACCTGTGTAACAGTAATCCCCTTGCACCCACCTAACAGTGATTCCATCCAGCACATAGTACTACCACTGCCCTACTGTCATTCACCAGTACTGTGTATAAAGCCCTTGATGTTGGACTATCTACTTTAGTACTCTTATTATACCTATCAAAGGTGTTTGATACAGTATTATACCCTTAGCTGCCTCAACAATGCGACAAACTGGGATGCTCTCTAAATTCCCTAACATGGTTTTACAGCTACTTCAATAGTAGAAAACAATCTGTCAGATGGCAAAATAATGTATCTGTATACCTAGTCAGTAACACAGGAGTACCCCAAGGATCTATCATGGGACCTCTGCTTTTTAACATTTTTATAAATAACCTTTACAAGGCCTCCCAACAAAGCATACCCGTTCAATATGCCGGTGATTCCACAATTATCTCCTCTTCTAACAATCTCTCAGACTTCTTCAGAACTACACAAAACACCTTTATGTCTATAGAAACTTGGCTAAAGATGCTCAACTACTTCTTAATGTAAAAAAAAACTAAACTCATGCTATTTTCAACAAAATCACCACCTCCGGACTTTAAAATTTATTCACAAAACAATACAGAAATTGAACTAGTGAAGACAGATAAATTAGTAGGCATAACTAATGACAACAAACTCACTTTTGAGCAACATATTCTCAATACAATAAAAAAACACATTTTAAGCTGGGTAAACCTTATAGACATAAACTCTATCTAAACAAGCCAACCAGAATAAAACTCCCAATTACCCTACTTATCTCATCTCTCCTTTATGGAAGCCCCATTTTCACAAACCTTCATTCATTTCTTAGTAATAAAATGTAATCATGTTACTACAAAATAGCAAAATAGCAATATTTGATATATATATATATATATATATATATATATATATATATATATATATATATAGCCAAGACCATATGATCGACTTTTGGAATTTCAAACATGGTTTAAAAAAAAAAAACACAAAGCAAAAACGTACCTACACGTTGCTACATTACTGCTAGTGCTAACATTTTCAGCATTACTTCAAAGCTCTCATCATAGACACAGGATAACACCAAGGGTGTGCTTCATCTCCCTTCCTGTTTGTGATTTTCATGTAAAGGATAGCAAGGTACAGTCAACATGTAGAGTATCTCATACTGTTTTGCAATTGCTACCCCACCTTTTCTTCCACCATATAAATTAAGATATTTCCAGGAAGATGTCACTTGTGACACTATATTGGAATGCCTATCTTACAGACTGTAAACAATAGGTTTCTTGTCATTTGATAGAATCACAGCTGACTAAATCTCAAATGACTGAAAAATTTGACTGAAAAATTTGACTGAAAACCCATTTGACTGAAACCTCATTTCACAAAATCACAAATGATAGAAAACTACATTATTGTATAGGAAGCTTGTGATTATGCTATTTCTAAGTGTGTGATCTGCTAGGGCAGTAAGTCTAGAAGATTATGTGTGTATTAGCATAGTATACTCTGTTGTGTATTTTTCTCCATGGTTGTGGAACTGCAAAGTTAATATATACAATTAAGGGGTGTTGGGGGTGCCGAAGGGGCTTATGCTGTGTTTTGTTATGTAGAATGTTTTCAACCATTTGAATTTCAGTCAACTGTGATTTTGTCAACTGATAGTAAATTTAAAAGAAAAATAATCAGGGTTCGTATTATCCCTTTTTACTGAGTAAACTAATTGCTGCTTGATGACAAAAGGTTTAGGGAAGGAAGCTGATGTTTAATTGCTGCCTGAGGATACAGGGCTACAGTTTATATTCCCCTACGTAAAGAGCCAACTGTTGTCCATTTAATTCAGAAAACAGACACTGTAAGATTAAATAATATGTCTGAAAAGCCGGGCTAGTCATGCTTAATGATATTTTGATCACTGAAAAATTGTTACACAACCATGGTTGTTTTTAACTTAAAAATTTCTTTATGAAATGTAATCTGCATAACAGTCCACCATCTCAGAACTTTAAAGAAACAGAGGTTAGGGGGTTACTGTCCCTACCAGCCCCATTGCAAACAGAATAAATGACAGACTAAACAAATATTTTTTTGAAGTTAAACAGATCAAGCATATCACCACAGATGTGCCTACATATGGTGACTTGAGTATGGGTTGTGGACAATCTCAATGTCACAACTGAAATGTGAGTGTGCTATAATGATATACAGTGGGGTGAGGAGGAGGGCTTTTAAACATATTTTACAGAAATTGCACCTATATGTCACAGTAAGGTTAGTTAATTTATTTTAGGGGGCTGACAAAATAGTATCCATCCCTGCTTCTATTAATAATGACAACACTGATGATGATAATGACAAAGAAATGTGGATTTGTGGTGGGGCCATATTAAGCATGTAGACTGCCTATTTATCAAAGCATCATCATCTATCTACCAGCAGAGCAAGTCAGCATACTTGCTTTGAACCATGAATATAGTGCAGCTTCAACATTCGAGTTTCACATCACTGGAGATAATAGGTTTGATGATGATCACTATCACTCTGTACATATTTAAATCTAAGTCAATTATGTGAGAACAGTGACTGGAGTAATAACCTGCATGCACTGGCCAACTGTACCACTTTTTACTATACCAGTTTGCTGTTTGTGTAGGTGTGCAAGTCAATACAGAAAAACTAATCATGACATTCTTTGTTATAGTACTTAACACTGAGAGATGTTATCATTAATGTAAACATTACATATGAAGAGATGATGGAGACAGATATAAAGGAAACAGGTAGGAAAAGTGAGAATTGTTAATTTTATAAAACCATCCATCCATCCACTTTCTAAATAACTTGTCCTGTTGTTTCAGTGAGTGAAGCAGTTATAGAATGCTTAACAGGGCAGACCTAGACGTCTGTATAACCAACAACACTCTCCATCTCATCCTGTGTGATCCTCAAACATTACCAGGCAAGGTAAGAGAACTAATGCTTCTAATATGTTGTTGGACCCCCTAGGTCCCCCTCCAAGTGGATCATACTTGGTACTCCTCCCATAAGAGGTGGCTGGGAGCAGTCTCATAAGGTGTCCAAGCAACTGACTCCTCATGACATGTTGGAGCAGTGACTATACTCCAAGATCCTTCAAATTTGGCAGTCTCCCCATTCTATCATGGAGAGCAAGTCCCTCTCTCTCTTGTAAAGTAACTCCATTTCTGTTACCTGTATGCATGATCTCATCTTTTAAGTCACCAGCAAAAGATCATGACCCTCTGTGAGGATGGGGACACAGGCTGATCAGTAATCTGAGAGATTCCTCCTGTGGGTCAACTCTTGCTTTATAACAACCACATAGTAGAATACTTAAAATATTACTTCAGCTGTACTCTTCTTCTGCTCAGTCTCCTAATCCCCTCTACCTTCACTCCTGCTGATGATGAATCTTCCAGTGTTCAGTCTCCTAATCCCCTCTACCTTCCCTGCTGCTGATGATGAACCTTCCACTGTTCAGGTTCCTGATCCCCTCTACCTTCTCTTCTGCTGATGATGAACCTTCCAATGTTCAGTCTCCTAATCCCATCTACCTTCCCTGCTGCTGATGATGAACCTTCCACTGTTCAGTTTCCTAATCCCCTCTACCTTCTCTCCTGTGTTCAGTCTCCTAATACCACCTCGTAAAAAAGAACAATCATAAGTAGAGAAACTGTCCGCTCACCACAAAATGTCCAAGCACAAAAAGGTTTATTCCACAATTCATCAACAGTATAATCCATAGCAAGGGTATAAAAACTCAATAGTCACAACAGTAATGAAGTAAGCGCTTTCATCTGTAATCCTAACAAACTTTATCAAACTGTTGTATTTCCTTCCACTTTACTCTTATATACACTTATAGTCTTAATTAATATCCAATTAACATTTAAAAGCACAGTCCTCTAAAAATCATTAAAAAACTTCTTTCTCAGAAAATATATATACAAGACAACAATTTACAAAGAAGTATTACTATGAATAGGGACTAGAAGTATAAAATACTTCTTGAAATGTTCTACTATGGGGTTCACATTTTACAATTACAGTTTTCTAGCTCTCTGTTTTAAAACTGACCGAAGGGATAAATACTCATTAATACCTGGGGCTTCTATTGCATTTAAGGTCAACTGCCAATGCAGTTCCCTAGTATCTGTCTCGTTCCCCCAGTCACCCCCTCTAATATTCCTTTTAATTGTCTCCAGCATACAAAACTTAAAACTAGTAAAATTAGAACATATTTGTTAATGTTTAAAAAGGGCATTGTTCTTATTCTGTGTTTCTATAGCATATGTATGTTCATAAATTCTCTGTCTAAGAGATCTTTCTGTTTTCCCCACATAGAAATTCGAACAAATTTGACATACAGCAATGTATACCACCCCTCTTGTTTGACAATTGCCTCCAACCATCTTGATAGTAGGTATCTTTTCTCCTAGTTTATATTCACTATTTTCTAAAATTAGTGAACATTGATTACACCTCCCACATTTATTAGTGGGTCTGATTGTATTCAAATGTTTTCTATGTTCTAATAAGTATTTCATGTTTTTCCCTACTTTATTTGTAAATAGTGGGCCTGTGCCTAACAAGTGAGTGTATTATTCACTTCCTTCCAATATCACCCAATTCTTACTGAGGATTTTTTGTACCTCTCTACCAAATTAACTAAACTCCATTACCATAGAATGAGTAAACCTTTCTGTCTGATTAACTTCGGGGGCTTTTGCTACTTGTTCTTGTCCTAATAGGGGAATAAATGTATTACCCCATCCTGTTATAACTTTTTTTTTATATTTCTCCATCCATTCCATGGGATATCCCCTATTTTCAAAACATTTGGGTCAACAAAATGAATTCCTTTGTTATCCCTTCCAACATTGAACACATTCTTGCCCCTCTAATCATCTGACGTCGTACAAGGGTTTTTTTTTAATATATAATGGGTGTTGGCTTTCAAACCTCAAAAAACTGTTTGAATATGTGGGCTTCCTATGAACCATAGATTCAAAACAGTTGTGGTTTGTGTTTTTAATCAACCTAACATCTAAATAATCTTTACCATTTGAATTGTATATGTTAATTGGAAATATTCACAAATATTGTTAATAAATCTCTCAAATTTCAATGCTTTTTCTACATCCTCTCTCCATAAGATAAACACATCATCCAAATGACGGACATATAATATCCAGTCTTTCGGAAATTCTGTAACAAAAGTATATTTCTTCACCCACATACACAAAACTAAATTGGCAAAAATGGGGGCACAACTGGACCCCATTGCCACCCCTTTTAATTGTCTATAATATTCTTCTTCAAACACAAAAAAAATATTTTTCAGTACCCATTCCATTATTTGCATTACAAAATTAATCATGGTAGCACTCAAATTACTATATTCTAATAATGCTTCCTGGAATAATTCCAATCCCAATTCGTGGAGAATGGATCCAAAAAGATCTATCACATCAATAGTTGAAAAGCCAGTACTATATGTATAATATTCCTGTTTTATATGGGTTAAAAAGTCCCAAAAATCTTTTACCACATAATCAATTTTTTGTAAAATATCTTTCAACAATCTATCTATAAACACACCCAATGGGTATGTTGAACTACCTTGGCCAGCTAGAATCAATCTATATCGGGGGTGGGTGATATCTTTATGTAACAAAAACAAAAAGCGAACTGAACAAACTAATACAACGAAAGACCAAGTCGAACAGGAGCTACGTAAGATAGAACTGTTTAATAATGTTAGCTCTTTCGGAAACAGACTGTGCTTTTCCTTCTTCAGACAAACAAAAACCAAATTCAAATGCTTTTAAATGTAAAAATCGACATGTCAATTAATTACGTAAAATGAAGCTCAAATTTTAAAGTAAAAGCATACATTAGTTCAAAATCTTCAGAAAAGTTAAAACCAAGTAGAGCTGAGTAAAACTTGCCTAAGCAACCCTCAGTTTACCATTAATCATCACAAACTACCTAAATATGTGTTAACTACAAAATCTAAAATGACAATCAGTTCATAAATATTATTATTAATAAGTTAACCAAAAAGATTTTTTCTATAAATATATAATATTTAGGAAAACACAAAATAACTATTCTAAAATAATTAACATACAAGTAAAAATAACAAAGAGAAACTGTCCATAAATTAAACATAATTTCTCCTTTTTAGAGACAAAAGCTTTAAGAAACATTTTATCGAAACTGTTTCATTCAAACCTGGGGGCAGGTAAGCTGCGGTATTAATTTGCCACCTCAATTCCTCGATTTCCAAGTTAATTTGCCAAGGGCCACCTCTCTCTCATCTACGCCTATCTGCTTTAATACAGTAAACTTAAAGCAATGATCTGGGCAATCAGCAATGTGCCTAGCTAGGGCATTAGTCATATCCCTCCTACTTATGGCATACAGATGCTCATATATACGTTGTTTTAGCTTCCTTTCGGTCTTGCCGATATAGAAAGCTTTACAAGCTTGGCAACATGCACAGTAAACCACTCCCTTTGAATCGCATGAAAAATTGCCCTGGACTTTATAAAGGGTGTCCCTAATCTTAAATTGGTAGGCAAGATTTAAGTGCTTACATTGATGGCACGATCCACATTTGAACATACCCTTGTTTTTGTTGGATAATGGTTTAATGGAATGTTGCAACAAAGTTTTAAGATTGTGACCTCGTCTAAAGGTAAGTTTTGGTTCGTTGCCAAGAACTTTGTATAAAGACGTGTCCTCAATAACGAGAGTCCAATTCTTATAAAGGGTCTCCCTAATAAAAGAATGATCTAAATTGTATGTGCATAAGAAACTAATAGTATGACAATGAGTATTGTTAGTTGTAATATCCTGGACCTCTCTGACCAGGGTTTCCTGTTCCACAAAATTCACAAAAGATAATAAGGGCTTAAAATATCCAGAATGACCTTTAATAATTACTTCAGTGGAAATGTTTGAAACTAGACTCAAAGGGTAGCCTCTCCTAAGGAACATTTTTTCTAGCAAGCCACATTCATCAATGAAATCAGAATCATCTGAGATCATTCTGGCTGCCCTTACCATCTGCCCCTTAACCATTGCTCTCTTTTGATGGTAAGGGTGACAGCTAGAAAAATGGAGAAAGGAGTTAGAGTAAGTAGGCTTCCTATAAATTGTACTTTTAAATCTGCCTTTAACCAAATCCTTGTGAATGCGAATGTCAAGAAAGTTAATGGTTTCACTTTCCAAATTAAAGGTAAACTCCAAAAAGTTAGTTGAGGCAGTAATTAAGGTGATGAAATCCTGCACTAGTTCCGTATAATGGCACACTGGGAGACAACCATGCTCTTTCAAAATTCCATTTTTAAGAACAATGTCGCTTGGTACACAAGATACCAAGACGACATGTTCATTTTATGGAAAGGCCCTACGGAACTAGTGCAGGATTTCATCACCTTAATTACATGGCAACAAACCAAAAATTACCTTTAGACGAGGTCACAATCTTAAAACTTTGCTGCAACATTCCATTAAACCATTATCCAACAAAAACAAGGGTATGTTCAAATGTGGATCGTGCCATCAATGTAAGCACTTAAATCTTGCCTACCAATTTAAGATTAGGGACACCCTTTATAAAGTCCAGGGCAATTTTTCATGTGATTCAAAGGGAGTGGTTTACTGTGCATGTTGCCAAGCTTGTAAAGCTTTCTATATAGGCAAGACCGAAAGGAAGCTAAAACAACATATATATGAGCATCTGTATGCCATAAGTAGGAGGGATATGACTAACGCCCTAGCTAGGCACATTGCTGATTCCCCAGATCATTGCTTTAAGTTTACTGTATTAAAGCAGATAGGCGTAGATGAGAGATGTGGCCCTTGGCAAATTAACTTGGAAATCGAGGAATTGAGGTGGCAAATTAATACCGCAGCTTACCTGCCCCCAGGTTTGAATGAAACAGTTTTGATAAAATGTTTCTTAAAGCTTTTGTCTCTAAAAAGGTGAAATTATGTTTAATTTATGGACAGTTTCTCTTTGTTATTTTTACTTGTATGTTAATTATTTTAGAATAGTTATTTTGTGTTTTCCTAAATATTATATATTTATAGAAAAAATCTTTTTGGTTAACTTATTAATAATAATATTTATGAATTGATTGTCATTTTAGATTTTGTGGTTAACACATATTTAGGTAGTTTGTGATGACTAATGGTAAACTAAGGGCTGCTTAGACAAGTTTTACTCAGCTCTACTTGGTTTTAACTTTTCTGAAGATTTTAACCTAATGTATGCTTTTACTTTAAAATTTGAGCTTCATTTTACGTAATTAATTGACATGTAGATTTTTACATTTAAAAGCATTTGAATTTAGTTTTTGTTTGTCTGAAGAAGGAAAAGCACAGTCCGTTTCCGAAAGCGCTAACATTATTAAACAGTTCTATCCTACGTAGCTCCTGTTCATCTAGGTCTTTCGTTATATTATTGATATCTTTATGTACCTTGGGTGTGCCGAATACTGTCGGAACAAATGGATATTGATTTTGCAGGAAGTTTAATACCTCTTCATTAATAAATTCCTGCATCAAACTATCCTCTAGATACATCTGCAATCTCCTGTGAGCCATATTAACTTCATTTCTAGAAGCTATTGAATATTTCTCTGTATCTTTTAACATGTTTGTAATCTCATTTATATAATCTATTGTATCTACTAGAACTATTCCTCCTCCCTTATCCGGCTTCATCACCCGTATTAATTTTGACTCTCTCAGTTCATTTAATAGAATTTGTTCATCTCTTGCCAAATTATAAAATTCTTCTATGTAACCCTGATATTCTTTACAAATTTTCCTTGTACATATATTCTCATAATGTGCCACTGCAGGGTTTAATGGGGAATTAAACAAGCTTTTTTTCTTTAAAATTTCATTTTTCATACTATTTTTATTCTTTGTCTGCTTAAAATATAATTGTAAATTTAATTTCCTTGTGTATAATTTCAATTCAGTTAATACTTGTGCTTGTGAAGAAATATATTTTTGTTACAGAATTTCCGAAAGACTGGATATTATATGTCCATTATTTGGATGATGTGTTTATCTTATAGAGAGAGGATGTAGAGAAAGCAGTGAAATTTGAGAGATTTATTAACATTATTTGTGAATATTTCCAATTCACACATACTTACAATTCAAATGTTACCGATTATTTAGATGTTAGATTGATTAAAAACACAAACCACAACTGTTTTGAATCTATGGTTCATAGGAAGCCCACATATTCGAACAGTTTTTTGAGGTATGAAAGCCAACACCCATTATATATTAAAAAAAACTCGTACAAGGTCAGATGATTAGAGGGGCTAGAATGTGTTTAACATTGGAAGGGTTAACAAAATAATTGATTTTGTTGACCCAAATGTTTGAAAATAGGGGATATCCCACGGAATGGATGGAAAAATATAAAAAAAAGGTTATAACAGGATGGGGTAATAGATTTATTTCCCTATTAGGACAAGAACAAGTAGCAAAAGCCCCCGAAGTTAATCAGACAGAAAGGTTTACTCATTCTATGGTAATAGAATTTAGTTCATTTGGTAGAGAGGTACAAAAAATCCTCAGTAAGAATTGGGTGATATTGGAAGGAAGTAAATAATACACTCACTTGTTAGGCACAGGCCCACTATTTACAAATAAAGTAGGGAAAAACATGAAATACTTATTAGAACATACAAAACATTTGAATGCAATCAGACCCACTAATAAATGTGGGAGGTGTAATCAATGTTCACTAATTTTAGAAAATAGTGAATAAAAACTAGGAGAAAAGATACCTACTATCAAGATGGTTGGAGGCAATTGTCAAACAAGAGGGGTGGTATACATTGCTGTATGTCAAAGTTGTTCTAATTTCTATGTGGGGAAAGATCTCTTTGACAGAGAATTTATGAACATACATATGCTATAGAAACACAGAATAAGAATAATACCCTTTTTAAACATTCACAAATATGTTCTAATTTTACCAGTTTTAAGTTTGGTATCCTGGAGACAGTTAAAAGGAATATTAGAGGGGGTGACTGGGGGAACGAGACAGATACTAGGGAACTGCACTGGCAGTTGACCTTAAATGCAATAGAAGCCCCAGGTATTAATGAGTATTTATCCCCTCGGTCAGTTTTAAAACAGAGAGCTAGAAAACTGTAATTGTAAAATGTGAACCCCATAGTAGAACATTTCAAGAAGTATTTTATACTTCTAGTCTCTATTCATAGTAATGCTTCTATGTAAATTGTTGTCTTGTATATATATTTTCTGAGAAAGAAGTTTTTTAATGATTTTTAGAGGACTGTGCTTTTAAATGTTAATTGGATATTAATTAAGACTATAAGTGTATATAAGAGTAAAGTGGAAGGAAATACAACAGTTTGATAAAGTCTGTTAGGATTACAGACAAAAGTGCTTACTTCATTACTGTTGTGACTATTGAGTTTTTATACCCTTGCTGTGGATTATACTGTTGACGAATTGTGGAATAAACCTTTTTGTGCTTGGACATTTTGTGGTGAGCGGACAGTTTCTCTACCTAAGATTGTTCTTTTTTACGAGTTTGGTGTTTGCTTACAATCCTACTGCTCAAGAGTATGTTAGTCCTAATCCCATCTACCTTCCCTGCTGCTGATGATGAACCTTCCAATGTTCAGTCTCCTAATCCCAGCTACCTTCCCTGCTGCTGATGATGAACCTTCCACTGTTCAGTTTCCTAATCCCCTCTACCTTCTCTCCTGCTGATGATGAACCTTCCAGTGTTCAGTCTCCTAATCCCATCTACCTTCCCTGCTGCTGATGATGAACCTTCCACTGTTCAGTTTCCTAATCCCCTCTACCTTCTCTCCTGCTGATGATGAACCTTCCACTGTTCAGTCTCCTAATCCTGTCTACCTTCTCTCCTTTCACTGCTGAACCCTTCCACCACTCATTCTCCTAATCCACCCTACTTTTGCTCCTGCTGATGATGAACCTTCTAGTGTTCAGTCTCCTAATCCCATCTACCTTCCCTGCTGCTGATGATGACCCTTCCACTGTTCAGTTTCCTAATCCTGTCTACCTTCTCTCCTGCTGATGTTGAACCTTCCACTGTTCAGTCTCCTAATCCCATCCTCCTTCTCTTTTCTTGCTGCTGTACCCTGCCAGAGCTCAGTTTCCTAATCTCCCCTAACTCCACTCCTGCTGCTGTTGCATCATTCCACTGTTCATTTCCCTAACCCCTCTACATTCACTCATGAACACAGTCCAAAATGCTTAAGCTCTTCCATTTGAGCTCAGTGGTACACCCTTACCTGGGGATAGCAAACCACAATTTTTCTAGGAAAATATGATATTTAATTGGAGAAGCAGATTTTTATTCCAGCTGCTTAAGACTCAGAAGTGAATTGCTCCACTATGTACTAGGGAACACAGTCTCTTTAGGTTCAGGGGACATCATCTGTAAACAACAAAAATGCAACCTTTATGTTCAGACATCGTCTGCAAACCTGGCAAAGATGCAAACCTCATTTTCCAAAAATTAGATATTTAGGAATGCTTTATTGTACCTACCCCGTCTACTTCATTATGTGAATATTGGCCTGCATAGAACTACAACCAAAGAGCACCAGTATATAATCTTAGGAAGAAACAGTATGGTTTTATTGCAGTATAAAAGAAAATCTATTTGTCCTACTATGAATTCTCACATAACATGCATACATCCTTCAGTGGTGATGCTGGAAATGCCTACCCTCCCTATGGTCCCTTCACCCAAGTAGACACTGCTGGCTGGTCAGTTTGCTAGCAAATGATCCCATTAAAAAAGCAACCTTTGCAAATATGAAATGTGGTTTATTAATAATTTAAAAATATATATCCACTCTCCTATAAGGCTTTTACAATGATCCATAACTGTCCAGTCCACCCCTGTATATGGTATCTTCCTAGTGATATTAGTGGGTCCCAGTCCTGAAATAAATACATCACTTCTTATTTCTAACTTGTGTAAGGAAACAGTGAAAATCAGTTCTTTGCCCACAGCTCTCAGTTGTCCCAAATTGCCTAGAAGCACCCATTTTAAGCTTAAATAAGCTGAATTCCCTGACTGCCGATTTGGGTGCTTGTGCACCTGAGATTTGTGTTAAAGTGACCTGTGTTCCAGCTGTAGATGTCAGACAATTGGAGCATCACTTTACTTCATCTAACTTGCATACTGCTGGCCAGTTTCTTCCTTCTTTCTTAATTTTCCTTTACTTTCCTATGCTTACATGAGGAAGTAGACGTGATGCGTTTCACATCTTCAGTTAGGTCTGCTCAGTCTGCATATAAGCAGAGCAGGATGAAGAGTCGTTAGTTCATTTGTGAATTAGAAAGGGGAAGAATTACTATATGGCAATCAAGAAGATCGATCTTTGAAACTCTTACCTACCAAAACACAAGGAGGACCATGCTGGCTGTAAAGAAAACTAGATTTATTTTTATTTATTAATTTTTCATTTTATTTGCAGTTGGTTTGCCAGGATGCTCCATTGGTCCAATAAGAACCCATTTTCAATGGAGTCCTGGGGAGAAAAGCTCAATTAAAGACTATACTATCATCAATGTTATAGGTTACATAGTAATGCAGAAGCACAGATTAAATCATAGCATTTAAAGATACAATTCATGAAATTTCACAATAAATGTTATAAACATAAGTAAATATTTACAAATATATAGGTTTCTACTATAGAAATATGACAGCAGGGCAATGAATACATGGGATGCTAGAGGGTGCAAGTAGGGAAGAGAGATAGAGTCGTTAGTTCATTTGTGAATTAGAAAGGGGGAAGAAGTACTATGTGGCAATCAAGAAGATTGATCTTTGAAACTCTTACCTACCAAAACACAAGGAGGACCATGTTGGCTGTGAAGAAAACTAGATTTATTTTTATTTATTCATTTTTCATTTTATTTGCAGTTGGTTTGCCAGGATGCTCCATTAGTCCAATAAGAACCCATTTTCATAATTGCACATCCTGTTGCTGGGTGTCATACACTGTTATCAGAGGGCCTGTATACTGAAAAGCACAACAATATGGAAAAACTGCTGCATTGGGGATTGTGTAAAGACTATAGTATGGAAGTAGGTGAAAAACATTGGAAACATCAATCACAAAGCATTATAAACAATGATGAAGTTTATATCACATGGGATCACTCATTACCAGCAGTTCAAAAATAAATGTGAGAAAACCAGATGTAGTACTCCATGAACAAAAGTAGCACTGATCACTGAAATTGTTACACCCATCAATTATACTCTAAGTAAGAGAGACAGAAATTCATGAAATACCAGTATATGCAAGCAGAAATGAGAGCAATGTAGAAAAAAGATATCCAGACAGTTCCAGTAGTAGTAGGAGCAGCAAGTCTAATAAAAAGAGTTTTAAATCATACTTAAATATGTTACCAATACATGTAATCCCATACAAATTATAGAAGGAGTCAATTCTGGGCACATTGTTGGTGCTGAGAAGAGCACCCTTAGCTAACATCAAACACTAAAACACTACTAATTTCATGAATTCTAATCATACTCTGACTTGAGAATGCGGTCCTTTCCCATCATGGCACTAGAAACCCAAAACACTTGGAGAAATTAAATGACTAAATGAAGAAACACTGCTTACTAGACAATCTCTGGCTTGTCCCTGAGGCCACTCTCAGCAAGCTTACACTTCTGAATGTAGAATTTTAGTTCTCTGACAGTTTGTTCTATAGTTTCAAAGTAGCTACTGGATGGATGGTCACCATACTGGGCTATGAAATGCCTTCCAGAAAATTGTTACTCTGGAAAGAATTATATTTATTGAAAAATACATATTTTCAAAAAACTGCAAGATATGGACTCTGTATAGGAAAACAGGTGTACATTGGTGGATTTTCTGAGTTGAAGAAATGGAACGCATAAAGAATTACCATACATTTCCAGGTTTTACTCACCTAATCTGTTCCAGGGTGAAAGGCATCTACAGCAGCTGAGTAGAACTGCACACAAGCAGATAAAATGAACATAGTAGCTTATCCAGATTTGACATTAAAAAAATTAAATAAATGGCTTCTGATCATGTCAGGAATTCTCACAGTGTCAGAATTTGCATAAAAACACCTATACTTCTAAAACCTTGTTGTATCTGCACTGAAAGGGATTGTGTTAATGAAACTGACAGGCTGATGTACTGAGATCTTTGGAATCTCAAAACACACACACACAGAGCTACTTTTTCTTTAAGCCTTTACTCACAAGTGCTGAATCCCTCCTAGTCATATGACTCACATCCCATATTATACTCTTAAAGATATAGTACATGTCATATATGTGACAACAAGGGAATGCACCACTTTCTATAAAACAGCTCCTCACATCCCATACTGTGCGGCCCTGGACTCTGTATATTCAAACTATAAGGAACATTTGATATGAGACCAGGTTTCTGTAATCTGGATGTGTCTTTACGGCACTCAGTGTGAGCGCATGCAATGATCTGCCAGGTCCTGCACTGCAGCTGTAAGCTAATATTATATGATGATTATGACCAAAACATTTGACTGAACCTATAAAAAACCCTCAAAATGTTATCAGTTTAATATTTTTCCCCAGATTTGTGATACAATGATTGTTTTACAGTTATGCAAACAGAGGGCGGATGTCATTTTTCAGAATCATATTTGAATATGTTTTTTAAACTTCATTAAGAAAATTTCACACACAACTACTACATAAGTATACATATATATATATATATATATATATATATATATATATATATATATATATATGGGTCCACTTTTAAATGCTGAAATACCAAAATCTCAAAACATAGAGAATTTCAGTATCTTGAAATTTAAAAGTGGACCAAAATAAAAAGCCACAGCTAAAATAATGTATTTGCAGGGGGGCAAGCCCCCCTGCACCCCCCACACCCCCTACTTAAATATACCAACTCCGAGATCACACTACAGTGAAGAAAATGGTAATGCTCCTGTTGCACTTACCGTTCTTTTCACAGTAGCGAGATCTCAGAGTTGGTATATTTAAGTAGGGGGGTGTTGGGGTGGGCAGGGAGGCTTGCCTCCCTGCAAACATATTATTTTAGGTTTTTCTTTTTTTTTGGTCCACTTTTAAGTTTCTAGATACTGAAATCTCAATGTTTTGAGTTCGGTATCTCAAAACTCGAGATTTTGTTATTTCAGGATTTAAAAGTGGACCTATATATATATATATATATATATATATATATGAGTTCCTATCAAGGACAAAAGCTCACAAGAGTGAATATCAAAAGACTAAACTGGGGACATTGAAAAATGGGAGGCTGAAAATCAAAAAAATAAAACTTCTGTGCTCTGTTTACTTTCCTGCACCACTCATGAGAGGACTGTGCCCCCATACCCCCCCCTGCTAATTATATGTACAAACTCTGAGATCACAGTACAATGGGGAAAGGAGCAAAACCCCAGTCTCCACTGTACTTTAGTCCTGCATAATCAAGAACTTTTGCTTTTTGACCTTCCAGATTTTCGATATTACTGATATGGCCTTTTGATGTTCACTCTTGTGAGCTTTCATCCTTCTGATAGGGACCCATATATATTCACAGATAGACATATATATATATATATATATATATATATATATATATATATATATATATATATATATATACGTGTATGTATGTGCATAAAATGAAAAAAATAATACTGAGCAACAAGTGATCAGACTCAACTGGTCAATTACCAGCCAAATACAGAAAAAAAAAATCAAAGTTAACCATCGATCCACAAAGGATAAACAAGCCCCCCTCTGCACCCTCCACATCCCCTGCTAGTTACATATACCAACACTGTCATTGCACTGCAATGAGAAAAGAGCAAATTTCCAGATTCCCACTGTTCTCAGATCTTGCACAGAAAAAGGCTGGTACATGCAGTACATGCTTTTTTATTCAGCAATTTCAGTGGTGGACTACTTGTGTGTAACCCATGTGTGCATGTGTGTGTGTGTGTGTGTGTGTGTTTGTGTATGTATGTATATATATGGTTTCACTTCATATTGCCGAAATGCTAAAATATCGAATTTCAGCATTTCGACAGTATAAAGTCGAAACCATTAAAACACCGACACCTCACAACCATGAAATCATAACATTGAACACACAGCATACATCACGCAACACACAAATAATAACACCCACACCACAAAACACTGAAAAACAACACACCACTAAACAGACACAGATTTACACTACACCCCCCACACCCCCTACTTATATATATACTAACTCCGAGATCGCACAAACAATAAAAAAAAAAATCCCACACAGCCAACACACACACACTCATACCCCCATCTCCCTACCCTGACTCACTCATACAAATTACAAAAACACTCATGCACACTCAGTCACCTTAAACTGCAGACACCATCCCAGCTGAACACTGCCGTACGATAACAAAAATGCATAAGTGCGAATTCGATATAGTCTTATTCGTGATTATGCACTTTCGTTATTTAGAGGTTTCGACTTCGTGGATACGAATTGCTGAAATTCAATATTTCAGCAATTCGCATTTATGAAGTGAAACCATATATATATATATATAGATATATATATATATATATATATATATATATATATATATATATATATATATATGGACCTACTTCAGATAATCGAAATTTCACTTACCAGAAACCCATTTAATTGACATGAATGTTCTAATAAGAGGCCACCTTTTCAATACCCAGTAATAATTTAAAAAATCCAGTCCATTGTACCATAATGATTTTTCCAAACTCCAAACAGTTGAATTCTTCCTCCCCTTCTAGGTTCTCTCACAATTGTAAATTCCTTTGCCTTGTTCTGCAGTAACAAATTTCAGTTCAGTATATACTATTTAACTACTTAGTTGCATTCACTTAAGTTATACATGCACTACTTTTTGGTAAGATGGTATCAGGGCATCATACTGCTCTTTCAAAATCTGACTAGAATCATTTCCTGTAGACTTGAACTCTTTGGCATAGCATTTCAGAACACCAGACACCACCTTCAGTTGTTGCCTTGCTACTTCAATTGTTGCCTTGTTACTTCCAAGACAACTTTTATTTCTGCCTTCCATAATTTCATAACTATTTGTCAGCTACTATATTTAGTTGGCTGAGGTTCAAAATTAACAGAAAAAACTCATATTCAGTGTGTACTTCAAAAAAAAAAAACTTCTGTCATCATTCTTCATCAGATCTGATGCAATCATTCCAAAGATAGGTTATTACACTGTTATTATCAAAATTCAGCATAAATCACACCTTAAATGCCAAAAAATATACTTTTTTAATCAGTACACTAAACTGGGCATCTTAAATGAGTGACCAGCCTCCTGAAGAAAGGAGAGATATGTTATTTGCTGGTAAGCAAGCTTTTTATTCTCCAGTTGCTACAGTCTATCAAACTTAAGTAAGCATTCAGTACTGAGAAATTATTATTTTGTATCAATTTGCAACTATATAATTTCAGAAGAAAAAGTATATTTTTGCAGGTTTTCATTTATGTGCAAACCTGACTCCTTAGAAGTTGTAGAGAGTAAAAAAATGACCATTTTCCAGTAATGCACAACCTGGAAAATATATATGCTTTCCTTTGTAAAACAGTGAAATAGAGACAGAAAACCATCCATAAATGTATTATATAGTATTATTAAATCACCCCAAACAGAAACAGTTATCCTTTTGGTAATCCACTACTAAATCCTACACAGTATTTAACCTCTAGAAATGACCTTCTACAAGTGTTTTTTTTTATACCAAAGATGAGTCTTCACTATTCTGAATTGAATTCACATTGAGAAGGCCACCAAAAATAATTTTGCATGGATTTTAGCTTCAATATATTTCTTAATTTCCTATGTGCTTATTTTCATAAGAATGTGAATACACCCATTTTCCACAACTCACACGTCAGGTTAAGCTTTAAAATATATATTTTTAGTAATAATGTATTAAGTAGACTGAAACTAAAACCTATGATGCTCAGGTTATTTTGATTTCTTAATTATGTTTTATTAGAAATTTAAACTGTTCAAGTGTAAACTGGCAGACTCAGATAAATTACTTGTATATATAGAGTAGCATATTATTTTTGAAGTTAGCCTGTTAAATGTGTATGCTCTTGTCTTTTTAGGGAAGTTTAACTCATTTAAGCATGTGAAAAGCAGAATAATGATACTCAAGTTAATCTGATTTAATTTATCACTTTGTGATGTCCAGTGCCTTGGCCCCATTGCCTCTGCAGCTACAACAAAATATTTTCAGAAATGGGTTTACAGCAGAAAAAAAAATTGCAGCAATTATTCACCTAAGCAATTTAAAGTGACAAGCGGCTTTTCTGTGTCAAACAATAAATCCAAAAATCACAAGCAATCATTATAAATGATTAGGCTACATCTTCATTTCAGTTTAAAAATGGCATTAAATCAGTTTCATTAAGTGATACAATATACACATTTTCAGACTGACAAATCACATTCGATTCAATTAATTAGAATATCTTAAAACTCACCTCCTAATTGTCATAATGTGTACCACCACCATTGCAAAGTTAAGTAGTTTCTCGTTAGTCCTTTCCCTTTCTTAATGCAGGTCGATATTAATTTCTGATTTCATGTTTTTAATGCATTGAATGATTACTGTTATTTTTCTACATTTAAAGTAGTTTGTGAACAAACTGTTTTTCTGCATTCTATTTTTGTGGACAACACAAATCAAATTATTGTTGTAGGCACTGACCAAATAAATACACAACATTATTAATTTTCAGAAGTAAAATTAAAGTTTATATTGACTGCTTTATTCTGAAGAATTGTGCCATCTGTCTAAAATAAGTAACAATATGAATATGTTTTAAAAATTAAAACACTGCTTAATAAAATAGCTAATTACAAGTTAATACGGTTAAAATGAAATCAGTACTAACTTATGTATCGCTAATTCAGGGAGACAAACAGTTTAATTTGTTAAGGCAAACATCATCAGACATCTTATCCAATAGCTTCTTTACTAGTTCATTCACAATTTGAATTCTTACTCATCAGCATTTTCAAATATTTATGGCTATTTACCCAAACAGTTTTATTCCAAAATAAAGTAAATAATGTTAGTTTGATGTGCTTTCCAGCATAATTATATATATATATATATATATATATATATATATATATATATATATATATTTAGTTTTTTAATGTTCAATTGGAAACTATGCCTCTTTAACCAGTTGTTCAATATTTGTAGGAATCATTCTGTAGTGATTTCATCAATACTTCTGTATATCAAATGTTCATCAACATAGTATCTCAGGCCTGGAAAAATAATTCAGAAACTACATAAGAAATATAAATACTGGTTACAAATATAACAAAGGGTAAGGGTCAATGTATGAGGTCATGAGGAACAACATTTCTGCTTAAAGATGACCTTTCAGATAACACAATGTTGTGGGTCAGTACTGGGCATCAACACATATTATTTACAACTCACAACCAAAAGGAGTCAGCATTCAACAAAACTTGGTCACTCTAGTTCACACAACAGCATGTGATCTATTAAATATTTTAAAGCAGTCTAGTACTTCCCTTCCATGTCTCTATGGACTGAAGTCATCAGCATACCAGTAGAAAATTTTCAGAATATATTGTCATTTTATTGCCTCAAACCCTTTAACAAGCTTCCTCTAATATTGTGTCTTTTCCCTGATATACACATATATATATATATATACACATATATATATATATATATATATATATATATATATATATATATATATTCTGCAAACAGCAACCGAAATAAAGAATATAACAGTTTCATATGACTATTTAATAGCATGTATTAATGCTAAATCCTATTTCAGTACTTTTGCTACTATTTCTGCTTTATTTTTATTTTATTAATATAACACCAAAATTATTTAAAATTATTAATTTTTATTTGCTCAGTTACATTTATCAAAAATAACCCTGACAGTTTTTAAAATTCTAATCTGCTCAGATTTTGTAAACAATTTGTATTTTCTTTGACTTTTTAGTGTTTTCTGTATTTTCACATTTGCCTAATAAATTTTCACATTGATTTATCCAGCAGGTGATTCTTGACTTCAGTAACTTTTTAAATTTGAAAAGAAGCTATTAAGTAATGACACATTTCCCTGTATTGGTGAAATGGTTAAAATTAAAATATCATATGCACTTTGCATAGTATATTCAGAACTGATTTTTATATTTTAATTTTGCATCATTCTTTCACCATTTATTAATATTGTGGCTACATATTTTGAATGCACTTTTTATGGAGCATCTTCTCATCATCTAGTATAATAATATTGTTTAATAATATTACACAAGGTATTTCCATAACCAGTATACAAAATAAACATTCAGAGTAAGAGCTGAAACCTGTTAACAGATTAAGCAACGTTGTAGATTCACAACAATATATTGTACATTTCAGGTAAAAGCACTGAAATATTAAAGATGCAAAGATTTTACTACATGACTACATTTTTAGTGATATGACTACTCAGTGTTTTCACAATTTAGTTAAAATACTAGCATTTTACAGTATCCCCCAAATGTGATAACTGCTGTGTTGAAATTGAATCCAAAATGTTCTTTTTTTTCTTGTGTTTAGAAGTTATTTTATATCTTAATTGTAGAGTTAACATTTGCTGTTTAAAGCTTCTGGGCAACAGCTTAAAATATGTCATAAATTAACTTTGGTTTAAAAAGAAGTTAATGCACAAGTTAATGCTTAGATGTTCAAGTAATGCTGCTCGGGGTAAGAATGATAAAAACAATGAGACAACGATGTTGGGCAGTGGTCTTCCCTGGGCACTCCACCAAAAATGTCCTCAAGGACAATAAAATCTTTTCCTCCAGAAAACAGACTGGTTTGCTGTTGTGGCTCAGCAGTTAACATGTGAGTGACTTCAGTGCTGATTACAGCAGGTGAAGCTGGAAAGCACTTAGCAAGTACTGTAAGAAAGACATTGTAACTCAGTCTATTTTGAGTACATTCACTTTCCCATGCCTCTCAACTGTCCAGATTTTCACAGTATATCCAGATTTTTACCTCGTATTTTTGGTCTGTTCCTCATAAAAAATCTGTGGTTTTCTGACAAATCACTGAGGATTGAAGTCACTATAAAGTGACATACATTTAAGTTTCAGACTTTCTATCCTTCAGAAAATGCAGGCCAACATAAATTATGCTACTCTAACAACCTTCTAAGTTTATAAGTGAAAGTCAGAAACATGTTACTGACACAAACAGCAGGGAGGGAGAAAGAAATCATCGCTGTCATTTGCTGGTCAGTACTGACAGATTTGATCTGTTAGCATGAGACCTGACCTTAAGAACTTAAGCAATGGGGTGCTTACAATTTGTTAAGATCAGGATTCATGCTTATAGTAGTGCTTAACTGATTCATCTTTTTCCAGATATTGGAGCATAATCATGCCCTCCATGCACTACAGGATTCTTCCTTTGCTACTCTGACAATTTTTTTTTTCTCACAACAGTATCAGCTAATATCATTTATTAAACAAAATATATGAAAATGACACCTTTTAACACCAGCATTAAGTCCATTCAAGAGGAATATGATAAAAGTATTTCCAAAAGGATCATAACACTTAGTTAGTTAAAGATCAGAACACCTGTCCTAGGAAACAAAACTGTTTTTATTTTATTCATTTGTTGATCACTTTTCATAGGAGACCTGAGAGCACTGTCTGATTAAATGAGCTCCTCAGAGTCACACAACTGGTAAAATATGGCAGAAACCACCAAACCTGACACGTGAAACTATGAGAAGCAGCCCAAGAACAGCTCAAAGCTTTATGTCCTTATCGTGAAAAGAACATCAGAAACTGATAACTGAGGCTTTCTAAACCTCGTAGCTTTTGATATTTCTTCAAAGAAGAAATGAGGAATGTTGTTCTAGGTCTTGCTAATGGTATTATATGTTAAGCATATATTTTACAAGTTGCAAATATATACAGCGGTATGTTTGACTTCACATGCCTGTTAAAGGATTCTACCACATGCATCACGTAGCTTTTATTTCGGGTCTATAGCAGAACATCGAAGTTTTAAAACTCCGAATGTTCTAATACCGACCCATTTTAGTTCAACGGTAAAAATAGCTAAGCAGCAGAACACCGAATTCTTTCCTAGGGAAAGAATTCAGTTGGCCGGTTCTGTGGCTTCGCTATTTTCAGCGCTGTGGTGGAGATTTACGGGTTGGGTTCAGGTAAGTGTGCGATTGTGTGGTTGTTAGGATTAGAGTGTGGGTTAGGTGAGTTAAGGTTAGGGCGTGGGTTAGGTGAATTAGGTTTAGGGGCGGGTTAGGTGAGTGTGCGATAGTGACGGACCTTAGGGTTAGGGTTTGGTTTAAGGTAAGTGGATAGATAGTAGTGTATGTATAGTTTAGTGTAGGGTTAGTTGTAGGATTATAAGTGTATGTATGTGTAGTGATGTTTTTTTAGGTGTGCTTGTATTGTGTTTATGTGTTTTGGAATAGCGAATTTTTTCCCAAGGAAAGAATTTGCTGTTCTGAATGTTCGATATTATGTGGTTTAGATATTTTAGGTTCGATGAAATAGCGTTCGCTATTTTCATCTTTCGATAACATGATATAAACGCTTTATTTCAATGTCTATCCAGATATGCTACTTAGGGAAAGCCAAACAATTGCTTAGTAATTTAATCTGATTTATAGTTCAGCATGTGGTATTGAGAAGGCTGATTTAGAGTTTAGAATAGTGACTGTGTTTTCCTGAAATAATGTCTGAGACACAGAACAAAATATTTCACTGGAGCACACTGTCAAGCCTCAGTAGTCAGTGAGAAAACACTGAGAGGCTTCAGCTTTGAGGCTAGGGGCTACTTAGGCTGCTATAGCCCTTGCCACTGGTAGCTTTATACAATCTCTAGATGCCATGTATGGCCTAGTTCTGCTGGGCAGTTCCATGCTGCAACAATCACTACAGTTTACTTTAAGTAACATGATGATTTCAGAGCCACCCTAACCTTATTTAAATTGTTTCCCAGTATAATACAAATAATTTGGGGTGACATACTCTGTATCAGCAAGCTTCTCCTTAATGAACGTTTCATTTTACTGTGAGTCAAATAGCTTTAGTATCCAGCATGACCTATTAAACAGGCATCCCAAGTGCAATAGTAGAAGATGTAGAGTCAGATCAGCTACATGGAATAAACCTATCAAATGTATATAATCAGATTTAATAGCTTTAAAACTCACACTTCTACAACACAGTGAACACGTTTTAGGAGAAGCTTGACAGTCATTCAGACCCTTTCTTATATACTTTTGCAGTACTGCAAAGAGTAAATCCAAGAACGTAAGGCACTTATGGATGAGTATATAAATGTTGGCATAGTTCACTTAAGGTAAGTAGCCGGAAAGAAATATGATATACTAAGTTATTTTTATTAACTTTTACAAAAGAGTAGCAGTAAACAGTATCACACAGGCTAGAAAGGTAACCAGAAATGATAACATATGGGAAAATAGTGAAACACATCTCACATCCACAGAACTCAAGACTTCAAGCCCAGTATGAAGACTCCTACTCCTGCTATCACCTTTTTGTTAAACATACTACCATCTATATACTGGTATACCACTTGTATACTGGTGTACTAGTTGTAAAATTCAGTAATCTTTGGTGTATACTTGTAAAATTCAGTAGTCGCTTGAATAATGACATTTTGCCAAATGATTGGTGGATGGCAATTGATGGACTTCTTGAAAGCAAACTGTCTAATAGTTCAACAGCAGCATGTTTTCACTCGGTAGACGCCTTGCTGTCCTTTCTATCCTGTTCTATGATTAGGTCAACACAAAAGCACAGAAGAATAAGAATAACCCAGTAAATGCACTGTGTGTGACTTTTGATAACACCTTTGACATAAGGCAGAACACTAACTTACTCAGGAAACTAAATACTATAAGGGTAAGAAATGGATTCCTCTTGTGTTGTTATAAATTGTCATCTGCTAAGTCTGGAAATGAGGATTGTTATAACTGAATTCTACACTATAAAACTACATTCACAGTTTATCTTACTCTGATATAAAACATTTTATTTTTAGTATAGTTAGATATGAAGGCATAGCTGGTGGAGGCCTCCTGCTTTGAACAGTTATATTTACTGGGTTTTATAACATACTGTTATTTTTATTGGCTTAGTTGGCTTAATTTTTATGGGCTTTGTTTTAGTAATAGGGAGCCATGAGTAATAAAATACTTAGGTAGTTAAGAAATCAGTAAAGTGTTAGGAGGCAGAGAATAACAACTGGTGTGGGCAGGGGAGGTTTTGAGCAAGAAGCGTTCACCCTGGGGAGTACTTCAGGGTTTAGTACTGATGTTAGTCTTGTTTGAATTATGTCTGTCAGGCATCATATTTGTATTCAACGGCAAGATGATCCTCTTTGCTGATAGCATACTGACTCTAGAACAAATGGAACATTAGGAAGCAAGGCTTAAGTGTGATTTAATGTCACATATGGCAAAAAGAGGTATAATGTGAAATTAATTGCAGACAAGTATCAGTGGATCATGGGATCATAGGAGTTAACTAGGCTATTGGCCCTGAGGCCCTTATAAGCCTAGCCAAGAGTTTACCCTATGTTTAGACAAATCAGCACCCAATGCCCCTGTCCAGCAGGGACACAGGTGGAATCCCAGGAATATATTTTCTGTTTCCCATCCAGTTATCCAGTTTGTGCTTAAAAAGGGGTAAAGAGGTACTCTGCTTGATGTGGAGAGGAAGTCTATTCCATATATGGGGAAGTCTCTGGGACACAAATCTGTCCCACCCACAAATCTTCTTGATGTCAGAGACCAGGTTGAGGCTGCACATGCAGGTTACTCGAGTGGAGCTTGACTTGCGGATATGGAGCAGTCCCATCAAGGTGGGATCCATGATCACCTTGTATGCCAGAGGTCACCTCTGAGGAGTCTGTATGAAACTGAATATAGGGATAGGGTTTTTAGCCTATCTGTGTAGGGTAGATGTTTGAGGCTCTGGATTCTCCTGCTGAGGGACCTCTGTGGTCTCTTCAGCTGCTACATGTGCTTTGTGAGGTACATGCCGAAAGGCGTTATACTCAATAATGGGCTTTATAAGGGAAGAATGCAGGGATGTTATGACCTCCTTGTCCCTGGATGAGATACCCTTATGTATGAGGTGGGTCATGTAGAAGGCTTTCTGTACAATGGAAGCAACATGGTGGTCAAAAATCAAGTTGCTATTAACATGGGTGCCCAAATCCCTCATGACTGATTGCATGCTTAGGATGTTGTTATTAATGTGATAATTTATGGGGACGTCACTCTCCCCAAAGGGGATGATGATGCATTTTTTAGTATTCAGCTTGAGGCCATGTTTCTGGCACCAGTCATTTGTCTAAGTGAGACCCTCTTGGAGGATGTCCACATCACTAGGGGAATTGATGATAGCACCTGCCTTGCAGTCATCTGCAAACTTGGTCAACCATAGCCCACTGGTTTTGGCCTGCACCTCAGAAAAGTATATCCCAAATAACAGAGGCCCCAAGACCGAACCCTGGGGTATGCCGCTTGTTACGAGTCTACTGCTTGAGGTGGCTTCCCCTATTTTGACTACGTGGGTTCTATCAGTGAGCCAGTTTGCTACCCATCTGGTAACATATGGATTGATGCCTAGTTGAGAGAGTTTATGTATTATGCCCCAGTGAAGATTAGTGTCAAAGGCTTTGGCCAGGTCAAGGTAGGCGGTGTGCACTGTCTTTGCCTCTTCCATGGCTTTGAAGATTGTCTCAAAGAAGTCGGCCAAATTTAGCAGACATGACCTCCCCTTCATGAAGCCAAACTGTGTGAGATCAAGTGTTTGGAGGTTGCCGATGTCCTTGTTAATGAGGTCCATGATAATCCGTTCCATGATGGGTCTATAATTTCCCAGATTGGATGATGCTCCACCTTTGTGTAAAGGTATGACAGTGTCTGTCCTCCACTCAGCTGGGATGAAGCCAGTACTCAAGCTTTGGTTGAATAGGGTGCCTAATGGTGCTGCAAGTTCCTGTCTGAGTTCATGTAGAATCCAGCCTGGGATGTTATCTGGTCCTATTGAGGCTGTATTTTTTGTCTGAGAGAGCAGTGAAGACCTGTTCCCTAGATATAAGGGGAAGGGGACAGGTACTGGGGATGTCCTGATTTATTGATGGGCAGGACAGAAGGGTAACATTTTCACTGAATCTGTCAGCCAGCAAGTTTGCTATATCTATGGCATTTGTATATGTGGTGTTCTTGACCACCAGTTCTGAACAGATCTGGGTGCTTCCTTTGAAGTTGCAGACTTATGTGAAGAAGGCTTTATGATTGTCTCTAGTAGATGTAGCCAATTTGGACTCTTGGTTTGCTTGGGAGGATTTCACTAGTGCTCTTATTTGCTTGTTCAGGCTAAGGAGACATTGCTTTCAGTTGGGCACCTGCTCCTTTTTGGTCTTGGACAGCAGTTTTTTCCTTTTGTTATAGAGTTTATTTATTGCAAATGCAAACAGACAGGTTTATTCTTCCTTGCAGAGGATGATTTAGTCCCGTCGAGTATTCCTGATTCCATGCATCTATATAAATGCTCATATAGTGCTTTGGTGTAGTTTTGGATATTGGTGCCAGTTCCTACATAGGCAGAGGGGGCTATGAAGCTGTTTATACCATCCCTCAGAAGGCTGTAATCAGCTTTGGACAAGTTTTTATGTCTGATCCTAGCTAGAGGGGGGTTGGAGGGAGATGGTAACTTCGAAAATGACCGCTTTGTGGTTGGATCTTACCAGGGAGGATGATACTATAGGGATGATGTAGTGGTTACTCATGTTGGTTAATACCAAGTCCAAGATATTAGCAGCTCTTGTGGAGGCATTTGCATTGACAAAATCAAGGAATCTCTGGGCATTTGTGTTCTGGCATGAGTAATTCTTCCAGTCTATGTTTGGGTAGTTAAAGTTACCCATGATCAGATTAAAGGGTTGAATCTTGTTAGATTCAAACAGGTCCAAATAGGCGGATTGGGCATCTTGATTCAGATTTGGGGTCCGGTAGCTAGCTATGATTTGAATGGGGGTCTTGTCAATGGTTGGCTGCACCTGGAGTGTCTCCTGTGCATCATACTGTTTGAACAGCCTGGAGGTGTGTATGTCTTTAATGTATATTGAAACTTCACCTCCTTTGGATTTACTGACCACAGTTTGGGGTCTGAATGTATGATGGAATGAGTAACCAGGTAAAGGCTGGAGTGCTCTCTGCAGCTTTGAACCAGGTTTCTGTGACTGTGCAGATGTCTGCATTTTCCATGTTTAGATTCCTAACGATTAGCAGCTTGACCTTTAATGTTTTGTTGAAATTAGAGCAGTGTTACGTCTTTCAATGTAGTTGGGAGTTGAGAGGCAGCATAAGTGCTAGAGTATTTCTGGTGATGGACAAATAAGGAAAAGACTGAGTGTTACAACACTCCATAAGCTGAATCATTTTGTGCAGTGTTAGAGGACAGGGTCAAAGGTCATGAGAATGCAGGCTATGTTGTCAAGGAGCTACAGATGTCATCTAACCATTGGATAAGGTATTTTTGTGGTTTCACCTGGAATAGTGTGTTCATTTCTGCATTCCATACTAAGATGACTGAGAGCTTAAATGAGCAGATTACCGATGGGAAACAATATTCAAGCTGATTTTGAACTTAAAAGAGAGAAGATTACTGATCCAGTAAGAGGAATATGGAATATGGACCATAAATAAAGATCAAGAGTGGTGGAGAAAAGGAGGAATGCCTTTGCAATGCTTACAATGTATGACCAAGGAGCACATAAGTGGTGTAGAATTAAACAATAAAGTATGGTAGGCGGATACATGTGAACTGAGTGGGCAAGATTTATCATAAATGCTATGAAGTATTTATGTTTAAAGTGACAGTTTTGGGGATCTGGAATGTACTGCCAGATATGTTGGTGGAATGTAGCTCTGCACAGCAATTTAAGGATGACTGGGATAAATGGGGAAAGAGAAGGGATAGAAAATTAGTGGAGCAACTGCAGTGAGTTACCTGTAATACACATGATGCAGTGGGCTAGCAGTAACACACATGATGCAATGGGCAAACTGTAATACACATGATGCAATGAGCCAAACAATCGCTTTTCATTCCAATTGTTGGTTAAAAAACTAGTGGCACTATAATTTTTAAATGAAGATAAAGTAATTCCCACTTTTCATAAACTTTTTGAATGTTTTCCACCTGAAGGCAAAGAGTTGTTATCATACTTTTTGGACGTTTTTGTTCTAGGACGTCCTAGAAAGCAGCAGACCAGAAATACTGCACTTAGTAGATTTCCGCTAATATTCCCATGAATTTTTGGAATGTAAGTGATTTAAATCAGCTGTCACTACCAAGGACTCAAAACTTTGTAGAAGGGTGGCACAGGCATATACGTTCCTTGTTAGGAAGACGCATATGTGACATACCAGCTGTTCTTGAAATTTTAGTAAGAGAACAGAATAGGTATAATGAGATAAGAATGCAAATGAAGTCGGGATATCCTCAGTCACCTAAAAGAAAGAAAAGTATGTATAGACAGAAGAGAATTCAAGTAGTTCTCACTAAAAGATCAGACTATACAGCATTAGAGTTTGTAAGTGCTATAGCACTGCTTTTGAAGGTATAGCTTGCTGAATCCACTGCATTAACGCATCACGTTTTGTAGTTAGTTTACTCACTATATTACTTATTTAGTGTTGTAGTGTTGTACAAGTTGATTAACACTTGCGATTATTTCTTTTCAGAATGTGCTTACATCACACACAAGGAATATGAATTTATTTACTTTTTTAGAGTGGTATGCTCACATTCCCATGACCTTTAATTTCAGTGAACTTGAAAAGTGTGATTAGTCATGTTTAGGTATTATTTTCAGGAATTCTGCAGATGCGAAGTGGGCCAACTATTGCAGTTCGAATTTATAAAATTTGATATTTTGAGAGTTCGATATTCTACAGCTTCGACAGCTTAGGTTCAATGTTTCCGTTTTCGAAAAAATAAAGATTCAATAACGTAATATGAATCCCACTTTTGTAGGTTTTTAAGTTTACCTCTCAGATGGTTTGATGGTTGCTATTCTCTTATACTGGTTGTTCTGGTCAGATTTCATTTTTATATCTTTTCTGCTTGCAATTAACAGAAGAATGTTCCAGCTGGAATTAAAAACTGGTTTATTCATTGCTAGCCCTTTTCAAGACAATTACTTTGCTATATTCAAATTAATTATGCACAATTTATTGATTCCCTATATAACCATACCAGGCCTCAAACCTATATCATGTACTGCTGTACTGCCTCCCAGCAATCTTTTGTGATACACCACATCAAACATATTGATGAAGCTCACACACACACACACACACACACACACACACACACACACACACACACACACACACACACACACACACACACACACACACACACACACATATATATATATATATATATATATATATATATATATATATATATATATATATATATATATATATACACAAAATGGTAGTTATATAGAAAATGGTAGTTATGATCAAGTAAGAGTACAAATGACCCAGGTACACACAAACAGGTCTTGAAGCAATGTCTGCATGTATAAATAGTGAAGAAAACAATGTTTATAAAAGGGATGTGAAGAATCTATTATAAATAGAATGCAATTTCTTTACATGCATTAAGTGTTTTCTTGAGTTGGTACTGTTACTTTAAGAAGAGATAGTTACTTGGTAGTATCACCAATGGTAGGTTGCTTTAATGATTTATTGAGAGAACTGATGAAAGCCCATAAAGTGCACATTTGTACTTTATCAAAAGGACTCTGAGAAAATCAACTATGGTGGAGAAGAAGTTGAAAATTCTTCAATGTCTTTATTAAACATGACTTTTTAAAAAGTGACAATTACACATTTATTTATTTATTGGCAATGGTTTATCAGGAAAGTCCACCTGAGTAGTGCTCTTTTCCATTGTTGGCCTGAGGAGAAAAGATCCGTTATGCAGACATCATGGACATTTATTTTTATTCTATTTATTGACATTTGTTTACCAGAAAAGTCCAACTGGGTAAAAAATGCCCATTTTCAGTGAAGGCCTGGGGATAAAAGCTCCAGAGAGTTACTTAACATCAAATAAATCAGTAGTATACATGTAATTTTAAAAAGCATATATACATATAATTTGATAGTGGAATACATAGGATATAGTAAAGTATGTGGAGACACCAGTAATATAATAATAAAAAAATGACAATTAAATATGACAAATTGTATATACAAAAGTATTAGAAGTATAGTCTTTTATGCTAGGAAATAAAAAAAAAAAAATAACAAAAAGATACAAGTCCCTCCTAAGAATCTGGAGAGGGCAGGTGTTGAAAGGTACAGCTAGTATGAAGAGCGGTTAGTATTAATGTGAAGTATTTGTTGATGAGATTGTGATGATGTGAGATATTGACAGCTATGCCAGGAGAAGTAGGACAGTGGATGTGTAACATATGCCAGCAAACCTAGTTTGAGTTTTGTAAGGAGTTTTATGTCATTTGTATATCAAACTGATATGTAAAGCTGCTTGTGTTAAAATTGTACCAACAGTGGATCCTACTGGACAGAAAAGAAATCCACCTATATGTCAGACTGCATTGTAACTGTTTAAATGAATATGTTCTAACAGAGGATACTGGGAGAGAAGACGTTAATCTCAGTCCAGCTAACTTTGAAAAATAGTCTGAAATTAAATTACCTGATTTAGGCCTTAAAAATTGTATCTTACAATTCTGACTGCAACCAGAGACAAAATGTCTGTGAAAACTAGGACTATGAATCCTACTGTATTGTCCTTGGAAGTGAAATAATTGCTACCATTGTAGAGTATAAGTTTTTGGAATGGTTTTATAACTTCCAGATGCTAGGACACATCCTAGCAAAGCTCAATGTATGTATATGGTAACACATATGTGCAAGATTCTGGCTCACTTTCTAGTAAAGGGGTTAGTTTGGGACCTAGAAGTCAGGTGACTAGATGTATGTGATGTAATTCTGTAATCCAGCCCTGAAATGATGTTTTAATACTACATGAGACAGAAGTCTCAGGACAATCTGTTTTTAAAATCTGACAAGAAAGGATCACTCACCCACTTCATCTTGCATTGCTTTAGTAAGTGAACAAGGAAGAGTAATTCTTTAGCTCAGTCAGGAAAATATAGTGAGATTAGTTAAGTACTGTTTTTCCGTATCTGTGTGAATCTATCCATCTGTGTTATTTTTAATATTCCCTGTGATTGAAACTCTGGTCTTTATTATAAATAGATATTTAGCATTTTCATGTTCCTTTATTATTTATTATTAAATATAAACTTTTCATTGTGGTGTTCTAAGTGAACGTCCCTCACTGGTGTCTGTGGTGAGGATTGAGACTCCTTGATCACTGGCCCAGAGCAGGGACATCACATAGATCATAATGATGAGATGCATGAGCATAGCCATGAGTTACTGAGAAATTCTTTGAGACAAGACTCAAATACATAGAGGCTATTTATAGATCTGATTGAAATTGGGATTGAGTTCCATAGTTTAGCTGTGCAGTGTGAGTATAGACTTTGTTCTATACTTTTTTTGATTATAGATTTAAAGAAGGTTTTTGTCCTGAGAGTGAAGAGGATGATTTGGGAGACAGTCATGAAGTACTGTAGAGACAGATGGGCACATTTGCATTGCTTCATCATTGATGGTCAGTTTCATTCATAAGCAAACAGTTCCATTATTCAGACATCCTGGACATCACTTGCATCATTTGCAAACAATTTCAATTAAAATAACAATTACATTGGTTGAATACGAATAAAGATTTTTTATTAATACAGCAAGGTATATTCAGTGTAATATCATCAGTATCCATAGATTGTCAGGTTTACAGAGGAATATTTGTAATTCTGTAATATTTGTATAGAGACTTGTTCAAAAACTAAGACATCGAAAGATAAGATAAAGAGTTAGAACAGTCCAAAGAAAGGAAAGCTGGTAGAAGGTGCAAGGAAAATAAAGGAGATGAGATGAAAGAGAAGGGTATAGGTGTGCTAATAGTACAAATTTTGTGCAGCAGGCAGTTATGGCAGAAATTCAAATAGCAATATTAGTACCAGTTTAACTAGGAGAAGTGCAGGTGCTGAGCCGTTTATCTGTTAGGTGTTGCTTTAGTTGGCATTTGAAGTCTTTCAGATTGCATATTGTTCTTAAGTGGAGCAGAATGCTATTCCAGCTATTAGCAATGCAGTGTGAATACAGGGAGTATCCTGCATTATTGTTTAGTTATAGGAAGTAATGCTTTGTTAGTGGAGCAGAGATGTCTGTTAGTAGTTTAAGGATGAATGATGGAGTGAAGAGATGGGAATTTTTCAGCGTCATGCAATAGTTCAAAAGTTGTAATTAGTTGTGAGTACAACAGAGAATTATTTACTTCAAGCAAGTTTATTTGTTTTTGAGAGAGGCAGTTATATGTTCTATATTGTTGGGTGGTTACCAGTTTGGCTACTTTATTGTAGTATTGTTACAGTATGGCTGATTGAGGGGAGTTGAGGTTAGGATAGGTGAGCATATAATAATTGTTAAAGTTAAGGGCAGCTAAACTGTGAAGTTGTTAACCTTTTATTATGTTATCTATTTTAAACACAAAAAAACTTTTCTCCTCATGTGTAGTAACAGTATGTTTGGTTTTTATTCAAATTTTTATTCACACATTTATATAGATTCATTATTTAATTATACAAAAGTTTCTTATGATATGAATTTATTAAAATGAATACTTTTAAGAATTAATAAACCTTAGTTATTAATATGCTGGTATTATAATCAGTAAAATTAAGAAAGTTCATACATTCATTTTTCATTAAGCTGTTGTTTTTCAACACAATTCCTATATTTATTTACGTTGTATACAAACTCTGATGGTTTTATAATTTTTGTAGTGCAATATTTTGAATGACCACTAGATGGCTGCAATTTTTTTAAGCTCTGCATAAGGAAATAAGTTTATTTCCTATTTTATTTCTATCAGTCAATACATCGTATATGTAAATAATTTTCAAATTAATTTTTTAATATATGTAATAAAGTGATTGATTTTAAACAGTTGATAACACAAGTTAATAATGAATTTTTGAATAATATATATATATTTTCTAAGTAAAGGTATCAGAATCACTGCATATTTATTTGGTATAATATATTCTCAATTAACTTATTTTGCAATTAATTATTCAATTAGTGACACTAAATAAAGAAAGTCAAAGGAGCTCATCATTCATCATTCATCTGAGGAAGTGTATATTCAGCAAACGAAAACGCAATGGATTGTTAAAAGCGTTCATGTGGATGTGTATTGTGACGACTTTTTTTGCTGCTATTTTTGTAATTTTGGAGCGTTGAATAAACCCCAGGACACCATCAAATTGTTCCTGTGTTTTCCATATTTGAAGTTTATTGTAGTATTGTTACAGTATGGCTGATTGAGGGGAGTTGAAGTTAGGATAGGTGAGCATATAATAGGGTGGGGAGTAGAAAAGAACTGGCTATGTTTTGCCTAGTAGAATTAGTATGGTAATATTTTACTCTGTAGAAGCAGCCTAGATTTGGGTGTGTCTTCTTTATGGCTTGCTGAAGGTGAAGATCAAATTTCGGGTGGTCATCTATAATCACACCTTCTGTATTTAGGTCAGAGATGAATAAGTTAAACAGTAGTGGTCCTAGGATTGAGCCTTATGGGACTCTGATAGAAATAGGAAGGATGGAGGAGAAATCATCTTGCCATTTCACTGTTTGGGACCTATTGGTGAGGTAACTAAGAAACCAGTTAAGTGAGGAGGGTGCTAGTCTATAGGAAGAGAGTTTAGTTAGGAAAATTTAATGATTGGCTCTGTCAAATGCCTTAGACAGATCCAGAAATAGGGCTGAGGTTAGAAGACCTGAATTTCTACTGTGATTTATCATATGTGTGAACCTTGGAATGGTAGTGGTTGTACTGGGATTTGATCTGAAATCATGCTGTAAAGAAGAGAGGAGTTATTAGAAGTAATATGTGCAGTAAATTGAGAGTGAATGCATCTTTCCAAGATTTTGGATAAGGGTGAGAGAATGGGGATTGGTCTATAGTTTGTGAGCTCAGTTGATGAGCTTACTTCATGGAGGAATATTACATAGGATTTTTTCCATAAAGTGGGAACAGATTTTTCTTGCATAGAGCAGTTTATTAGAATCAAGACAGGGTATGCAACGCTATCTGTAATGAGTCTGAGGTATTCAGATGAAAGCTGGTCAGGGGCAGTAGTTGTTATCTTAAGGGAGGGGAGATATTTTTTAATTGCAGACGCTGGCATTGCAGTGAGTATGAAGGTCTGTTGTGGCTTTAATGACTGGGGTGGGATGGCTAAATTTGCATTCATTTTGTTTTATAGGAGAGAAGTTAATGTATTTATAAAATAAAAGTTAAACTGTGAAGCAATGCTTTGGAAGTTATTAGTCAGAGATGGGCTGGGTTGGGTTGGGAAGATTTACAACTAAACTCAAAAGAATTATCTATTAGTTATAATAATTTGCTTCCCTAACATTTCTAACAAAGTAAACTGTAGGAAATGTTTGCAATCTGTCAACTCATTACCTTCCTAACCCAAATCTCCATTTACCTTCCCACAAACCAGCAAATGATATAAACCTGAGGAAAATCTGTTTGGTTGTGGTGCAACAATATCTATGCAAATGCTTCTTTGCAAACACCATAAACCTTCTGGACCTTGCTGTATACTTGGGAACCATACAGATGTCACCTCACTGTTGCTTTGTACATGCCTTTCCTTGATCTCTTCCCAATCTGTTCTAACTTCTTCTGATTGATTCCTGTAGCTACCATGCAGTATTTTCTATGCCCTGCGAATTATCCATCTTTTAACAACAGCTTCCGTTCTAGATTCAACTAAAATTCCAACCAGAGCTGCTGGTCTTTCACTTAACACTCCCCTGCCCATTTTCCTTTGTCTGAGCTCTGCTATCAATCCCTGGTAGGGAAGACAGTCTCTAATCCACAGACCAAACTTCAGCTTGGCCTCATCCCTCTCTATTAACCTTCTCTTCACTGTTATTTGCTCCTAATAACTTAGTCCCTTTACTAATTTTTCTCTAATCCCCTCTTGCCTATTTAGATGCCCCTACTTGTATTCATCCCTATTGTTAAAATCCCTTTTCTCCATTCCAGTGTTGG